>NC_059365.1:2382500-2682500 GCF_019703515.2 Myxocyprinus asiaticus | reverse complement strand
AGACTTAATTGTAATAAAAGGAATATTGTCATTAATGTCAATAATATCCACAATTACATTGCTATAAGATGTCAGACCAGGCCCATCTTTTGCTATTATCCGTAACTCAACTGTTGTCTCTTCCTCATAGTCAACTTTACCAGTAATTTTAATAATACCGGTTTTACGATCAAGAGAAAACAAATTTTTATATTCTTCTAAAACGCGACCAAATTCATATGTCACCTCTCCATTTTGTCCCTCGTCAGCATCAGTAGCACTCACAGTAACCACTACAGTATCTACAGGAGAATTTTCAGGCAGACTGACTTTATAGACGGCCTGACTAAAGACTGGAGCATTATCATTAGCATCCAGTACAGTGACGTGTATGGCTACAGTACCTGATCTCGGTGGAGTCCCACCATCAACCGCAGTGAGAATTAAGGTTATCTCATTTTGTTGCTCACGATCCAATTCTTTTTCTAACGCTAACTCTGCAAATTTCCCACCAACGACATTACTTTGAACGGACAGCGTGAAATAATTGTTTTTCTGCAGACTATACCCTTGAACAGAATTCTGCCCGATGTCAGCATCGTCTGCTTCCTCCAATAAAAACCGTGTGCCTTTAAATGAGGATTCTCCGATTTCAATTGTAATTATGTTCTTAGAATATTCAGGGGTGTTGTCATTAATATCCTGGACATGTAAAGTGAGACGGTGTAATTGTAAAGGATTTTCCAGCACGAGCTCCTGTTTTATAACGCATGAAGATTTCTTTCCACAAAGACTTTCTCTGTCCATTCTCTCCGCTACTGTCAGTTCTCCAGTATTCAGATTAATATCACAGTATCGTTTTCTGTTTCCTTCAGTATCAATTCGAGCCTTTCGAGATGATAATTGTTTCACATCAAGCCCGAGATCCTTCGCTATATTTCCAATCACAGATCCGCGTTTCATCTCCTCCGGAAAAGAATAGCTCACGTCTCCAAACGCGGTGTGCGCCATGACAAAGACGAAGAGAAAAAACAGCAGTCCAAAAGAAACCGGTAACAATCCTTTGTTCTTCATTTCAGCACAGGAATGACGGACACGTCTGCTTAAACAGATTCCTTCCCACAAATATTAACAAAGGCTATCCAAATATTCAGCACGTACTAAAAAAGCGAGCGCTCTCGACCATAGATATGGCGTCTGAGACCACAAAAAATCCGGGCGTACAAAAGGAAATGGTAATATTTGTGGGTGGAGAAATAACCATCACTTCACTAAGCAGGTGCACAGCGACACCACGAGGCTCAAAACCTTACTTTTTAAAATTAACTTTGACAATAATTAGAATATAAACAAAGTTTTCTGGGATAAAGATATTATTTTGCAAAGTACTACCCATTGTATCGTGAAAAACGCTAAATAATAATAAAAAGAAATCTGCTGTTATAAAATAAACTAATTTTATGTATCTTAGAGAGAGAAAAAACTATATTCTCAAATGTATATTCTAACCGTTCGATCTGGACAAACGATATCACCTCAAAACAATAAGACAAAAAGAATCGAAGTTTCACATTTCTGCAGCACCATGGACAGCGCCACTATTATAAACGAGTTGAGCCCCTATAACACCTCCAGCACTACTGAATTAATAATAATAATAATAATAATAATAAGTCTTAAATCTGTAACAATAGAGGGATATGGTCTGTGGATAGAAGAAAATTAGCTCTAAATTAAAACCACTAGCCAATTAACTTTCACAAACCATCAATCCAGCAGTGATCTACCAACATCAGTCAATTACATACATACTTGCATAGATAGTTTTGCAAAATAATTTTACCACGCATTCAAGTTTCACATTAGTTTAAGATTCATTCAGACATACAGTACAAAAAACAACAACAAACAAACCAAAAAAAAATTTGCTAAAAATATTGCTATATTATGTTGAGTAGGAATAATGTATGAAACTAACAGAATATAACGGATACAATTTTTGTTGGATAATGTAAAATTAAAAGAAAACTACGCATATAGCTTTCCAAACCAAAACCCCAGAGTGTCACAGAGCTGAAACCAGACAAAATTATTGAGAAGCACACAAAAAAACATCTGAACCATATCAAATTGAAGACTAATAATAATAAATTCTGGGAAAAATTGAGCAACCTTAATTAAAAATAAAATAAAAAATAAAAATAAAAAATAAAGTATTTAAAGATATTTCTACAGTAAATCTCACATCTGATCAGAAAAACATTAACAATTGGAACTGGAGTCACTTGGAATCAAAAATAACTAAAACCCTTTAGACTATTAGATTAGCTCAGAAGAACTGACAGATGCACTTAATAAACTAAAACCAAGAAAGGCTTGTTGTTCTGAAAATATCAGAACAGAAATGCAGTAATGCAGGAGGCCTTATGAAAACTGTTCAATCTTGTTCTGCAAAATGGCTACTTTCCTTATACCTGGAATACGGGTTTAATACACCTGTTATACAAGAGTGGAGACAAATTTGACACCAATAACTACCGAGGCATTTGTGTGAACAGTAATCTCCGGCAGACTTTCTATTGTATTCTGAATGCATGGATATAGGCCTTCCTTACCAAGCACAATGTCTTGAGTAAGAGTCAGATTGGATTCAATGCACCACAAACCACATTCACACTCAACATACTCTAGTCAACCAGCAAAGGAAAAATGTATGCATGTTTTGTTGATTAAATAAAAAGAGTTTGATTCAATTTGGCATGATAGTCTACACTCACTAAGCACTTTATTAGGAAGACCTGTACACCTACTTATTCATGCGATTATCTAATCAGCCAATCGTATGGCAGCAGTGCAATGCATAAAATCATTCAGATGTGGGTCAGGAGTTTCAGTTAATGTTCACATCAACCATCAGAATGGAGAAAAAATGTGATCTCAGTGATTTCGACCATGGCATGATTGTTGGTGCCAGATGGGCTGTTTTGAGTATTTCTGTAACTGCTGAACAGTCTCTAGAGTTCAATAAGAATTATGCCAAAAACCAAAAACATCCAGTGAGTGGCAGTTCTGCGGAAGGAAACGCCTTGTTGATGAGCACGTTCAGTGGAGAATGGCCAGACTGTTTCGAACTAACAGAAAGGCTACAGTAACTCAGCTAACCACTCTGCATAATTGTAGTGAGCAGAATAGCATCTCAGAATGCACAACATGTTGAACCATGAGGCGGATGTGCTACAAAACAGAAGACCTTGTTGGGCACCTTATTAGGACCATAGTGTTCCTAATAAAGGGCTTAGTGAGTGTATATTATGCAACTCTACAATGTGGCAAATGGGGTCAAATGTGTGACAATTAAATCCATGTATTCAGACAACAGGTGCTGAGTTAAAATTGGCATTAAAAGAACATAATTCTTCACTCAAGGGTGTGGAGTGAGACAGGGCTACAATTTGAGTCCAACTCTGTTCAATTAATACATTAATGAGTTAGCAGTGCTACTGCAACAATCTGCAACACACGAAATAAATCATAACTGAAATTTCTGCACTATGCAGAAGACCTGGTACTGCTGTCAGCTGTTGCACAAGAACTACAACAGCACTTTGACCTGCTGGAGAACTACTTTGAGAACTAGGCCCTGAGAGTAAATAAAATAATAAAAAATGAATGAATGAATGAATTAATTAATTAATAAATAAAAAAATATATACAAAAATCATATTTGGATCATTGGGAAAAAGAAAGTAAAAACCAAAGTAAATTGAAATGTTATGGGGCCCTAAACAAAAAGTATAATCTGGAAGAATATCTTTACACGGTGAGAGATACAAAGCAGGGATGGATCCTCATCAAATACAGGCTCAGTGATCACAGTCTGGCCATAGAAAAAGGCAGACACAGACAAACATGCCTTCCAAAGAACACAGAGACACTGGAGAGGTCGAGACAGAGACACACTTTCTCTTTAGGTGAGAGAGAAATACACTGACAAACTCTCAAAACTCATGACACAGTTTTCCAGTACAGCAAAAATGGATCAAAAGCAGGTAACCAGGTGTTAGTGGCGGAGGACAGTTACAAATCAGTTGCAGCAATATTTGGAAATATTGTATGTTAACACAATCATACAAATAAATTACTTTTAAATTGAAATTGAAAACAAATGTGCTTTCTCCTAAATATTTACTGATCACTGAGGATGAATGATTTGGGCAATTTTTATTATTCATTGTGTGCTTCTCCACACATGTAAACATTTCTGTTACTCAGATGACATAACAGGCAAAAACTATACACCTAACTATTTGAAATGAAGTAAAAAAGAAATGCAAAGGGCATCATGAACTAACAACACATTTTTACATCATTTATTAATCATGGTTAATGTAAATTTATGAAAAATACAGTTGCTAATTGGTAGCACACGTTCATTCATAATGCACTAACTAATGTCCAAGTAAAAACATTTTATTTTATTTTTAAAATGCTACAAAATTATTATTCATTATTAGTTCATGTTAACTAACGTTAACAAATGTTCACGAAAATAACCTTGTAAAGTGTAACAGATATACAATATACAGTATATATATATATATATATATATATATATATATATATATATATATATATATATATATATATATATATATATACTATATATATATATATATACAACAACGACGACAATAATAATCATAATCATAATAATAATTAAGTCAGTTGCATCTGACGTAAAAAATAGTTATGGTCGTTCAACTTTAGTTGAATTAATCTAAACAGTAAAAACTCTAAAAATTAAAAGATTTAAACGACGACGCAAATCATACTACTATTAAGAATAACAAATCATACCTCAGAAAAATTAGTTGTATCAGCATCAAGCCCTTCAAGATCATCCACAGAGGACGGAGTCTTTTTCAGAGTCAGGTCAGAGGTCAGCGTGCCCTCATTATAAGATCTGATGAACTTGAAGTCACTAGTGCGCGAGCCCGTGGTCAGATATGCGTCATAATTGTAAGTGCTGCGGAGAGTTCCCGCGCCCTCCACGTCTGCGTAATTTGGAGGGAGATACGCGCTGGGAATGGCTACAGCTCCATCAAACAACAGTCTGGGCTTTCTCCTACGACAAAACCTCACGGCCAGGATGATGATGATGAAGGTGAGGAAGAAAGTGGAAACGGACACCAGCGCGATGATCAAATAAAACGTCAGTTTGGAGCTGCTCTCGTCATAAGACATGTCTTTCAGTTCTGGAACTTCAGCCAAATTATCTGATATAAGTAAATACAATGCGCACGTGGCTGAGAGAGAGGACTGTCCGTTATCTCTCACGGAGACAATAAGGTTCTGTTTCATGCTGTCAGATTCAGAAATGTCCCGCTGCGTCCTGATCTCTCCGCTGTGGACACCGATAGTGAAAAGTCCCGGATCAGTCGCTTTAATAATGTGATACGAGAGCCACGCGTTCTGTCCAGAATCCGCGTCCACGGCGATCACCTTGGAGACCAGGGAGCCCGCCTGCGCAGCTTTGGGGACCATCTCGGTCATGAAGGAGTTCCCTTCCGGAGAGGGGTATAATATCTGAGGGGAGTTGTCATTCTCATCCGTTATGAAGACACTCACGGTCACGTTACTGCTCAGAGGAGGAGACCCGTTGTCTCTGGCTAACACGAGCACTTTGAAACTTCTCAACTGCTCGTAATCAAACGACCTCACGGCATGAAGGACCCCGGTGTCTCCGTTGATGGATAAAAAGGAGGACACCGGTGCGCCATTGACATCAGAGGGCAACAGAGAATAAACTACAGTGCCATTCTGTCTCCAGTCCGGGTCTGTAGCTGATACTGAACAAACAGAGGAGCCCGGTTTGTTATTTTCTTGCACATTAGCTCTGTAATTCTGCTCCTCAAATACAGGTGGGTTATCATTCACGTCAGCTACAGTGAAGTGAATATTCTTAGTGGAAGATAAAGGCGGAGAGCCCTCATCAGTAGCAGTAATGGTGATGTTATAATCAGACACCAGCTCGCGGTCTAATTCACCTGTGGTCACCAGAGAATAGTAATTTTTGATTGAAGCTACGAGTTTAAATGGGACGTTTTGCTGAATGGAGCAGCGCACCTGTCCATTATTCTCAGAGTCTCTGTCCTGCACATTAATGATGCCAACCTCTGCACCGGGTGATGCATTCTCGGGAACTGGGCTATTCAACGACTTAATTACTATAATAGGAGCATTGTCATTGACATCCGTAATTTCAACCAGTACCATTGAGTACGAGGATAAACCTGAAGCATCTTTTGCTATAACACGCAACTCATACGCTGATTTCTCCTCATGATTTACAGCTCCAATAACAGATATTGCTCCTGTCTTGCGATTTAATACAAATAATTTCTTATCTTCATCAGAAACATGGCCAAATGCATAAGTAATCTCTCCATTTTGTCCCTCGTCAGCATCAGTAGCACTCACAGTAACCACTACAGTATCTACAGGAGAATTTTCAGGCAGACTGACTTTATAGACGGCCTGACTAAAGACTGGAGCATTATCATTAGCATCCAGTACAGTGACGTGTATGGCTACAGTACCTGATCTCGGTGGAGTCCCACCATCAACCGCAGTGAGAATTAAAGTCACCTCTTTTTGCTGCTCACGATCCAACTCTTTATTTAATACCAGTTCACTGTATTTTCCTCCTATATCGTTCGATTTAACCGATAAAACAAAGTGCTCATTTTTTTCCAAAGTGTAAGACTGCACTGAATTCTTCCCTATATCCGGATCGTGCGCTTCCTCCAGTAGAAAACGCTCCCCTTTGTCCGCTGATTCCCTGATTTCCATTCTAATAACTGCCTCATCAAAATGTGGATCGTTATCATTTACATCTTCAATGTGTAAACTGATTCGATGCAGCTCCAAAGGATTTTCCAGCACGAGCTCCTGTTTTATAACGCATGAAGATTTCTTTCCACAAATCTCCTCTCTGTCGATCCTCTCCGCTACTGTCAGTTCTCCAGTATTCAGATTAATATCACAGTATCGTTTTCTGTTTCCTTCAGTATCAATGCGAGCCTTTCGAGATGACAGTCTATTCACTTCAAGCCCGAGATCCTTCGCTATATTTCCAATCACAGATCCGCGTTTCATCTCCTCCGGAAAAGAATAGCTCACGTCTCCATAAGCGGTGTGCGCCACCATGACACAAAAGCAAAGCGAAAGCAGTGAAATAAACCTTCCTTTTCTCTTCATTTTGAGATAAACACATAAGCCCAACCAACGTCACGAAAATCGTTTTGTTTTTTTAAGAATAGAAGTTCACTAATATCTGCAGGGCAAACACCGGTATAAAACATACGACCCAAAGATAAAATGTCGACTTTACCTCCCGTCTCCGTAGCAAATAGCCTTTAGTGTATGACACAACAAAGTGGGTGGGAAGACACACTTGTTTGTTCTACAAAAGGTAAACAGCGACACCATGAGTCTGTAGGGAAGACTGCTTTAATGCTACTCTATTAAAATCAATTGCGTAGTGCAGAAATACTGTCTGAGAAAGAAATAAAGATAGTTGATGTGATGCTATAAGTAATCATCTATCACTGAAAGCTATGAATTCATCCTAGTTTTGCTAACTGAAAGCAGTCATTGTACCTTAAGCCAGGAAGGCTACAAACAAGACCCTTCAATACTAAGTCTATTTTAAGCACCACGGACAGCAACACAAATGAGTTGAAATCAGTTACTACTGGACCGACAGTTATGACAGCTATACACTGGACAAAAATGCTAGCATGCTTTAAAACTTGATCACATTGTGTGGATAACACACAAATTAAAAGTGTCAATGCACTATTAGTAGAAAAGACACTGATTAACCTACCGATAAACACCCAACATAAGCATGCACACTTATGTAATAGGTTGGTTGACAGGAAATACTTTTGGAAAGTTAATATGTCTGGCGTTGTGATATGCTGTACTTAATCTAAAAAAGCATTTGTTTCTAACTATTTTACAATTATGCATATAGCTTTTATGAGCTCATACTAATTAAGACCATATAGAACATTTTAACTTTTAAAAATGCATTTGTCACACCGCGATATTAATTACAATGAACCAGTGAAAGCAAAATTAGATCAGAATGGTGCAATACAGAACCTAAGATATACACTTTCCCTTTTACATTCTTATGAATTTTAACTTCAAATCTTGATGTTGATAAAAGTCAATGGACACGTTAGGCAACTCGCAAACGAATTAGCTTTGTTAAAACAGATGGGTAAAGGCGGGAAAGGCCACGGTATGTTTGTATCCAAAACATTTGGCTACTAACAGAGAACTAATGTTATATGCTAAATACTTAAACTCTTTTAAATATGCATGCAAGAATGAACATATGCAAGGATACACTTACATTAAACCATTATTGCAAAGAACAAGCTCTTTATCAAAGCATCCGTGGCACTGTTAAAACAAACCACTGAACAATTAGGAGAAATGTCACAGTCTATATCCACAGTGACTTCATGGACCAATGATTCCAGTGTATGCATAAAACATCTTAGGAAATCGTATAAGATGCCATCACACCGATTATATAAATACCTAACGCACTGAGAAAGCAAATAACTGTAAAAAGTTTAGCACATAGGGTAAAATTGAAAAATAATAAATAATAAAAACAAAATAGAGTAAAAGATCAAATCATATCTGCTTTTCATACGTGATGACCTCAACCAATAATAATAAACTAAATCAAATGATAACAAATTAATCACATCATAGCCTATATAACTCTGTGTTCACGCTGTGAACATAAAAGGTGTCACAAACTTAGCACCATGGACAGCAACGAGGGAGCGTGAATATTACATCTACTGTACATGTATTCTGACGATCTTTACAAACAAAACTAAAATATTGGTTATTATGTTGATTAAAATGAATAAAGAAACAGAATATAAAGTAAACTATAGACGCACTTTATCCTAAATATTTACTGACCTTTGGGGATAAAGGATTCAGGATATTGTGTATCATTTATAGTGTGCTTCTCTACGCATGTAAAGTTTTTGTTACTCGGGGAATATTGAACAAAGAAGAAACTATATACTTAACAATTTGCTTTAAGTCAACAAGAAATATCTTATTTTGATTTGCGCAATAGGGAGCATGACAGAAAAAAAAGCAGCAATAATTTTAGAAGCAAATGATAAAAGGAGTATATGTGAGAAGCCTGACAGGGAAAATACGGATAGTCATTCAAATTTGGTCTAAGCATTTCAATCGTTCCAGACACTGAAGACACTAAAGATTGAAACCTGAACAATAATACAATTAAGAATAATGCATCATACCTCAGAAAAATTAGTTGTATCTGCATCAAGCCCTTCAAGATCATCCACAGAGGACGGAGTCTTTTTCAGAGTCAGGTCAGAGGTCAGCGTGCCCTCATTATATGATCTGATGAACTTGAAGTCACTAGTGCGCGAGCCCGTGGTCAGATATGCGTCATAATTGTAAGTGCTGCGGAGAGTTCCCGCGCCCTCCACGTCTGCGTAATTTGGAGGGAGATACGCGCTGGGAATGGCTACAGCTCCATCAAACAACAGTCTGGGCTTTCTCCTGCGACAAAACCTCACGGCCAGGATGATGATGAGGAAGGTGAGGAAGAAAGTGGAAACGGACACCAGCGCGATGATCAAATAAAACGTCAGTTTGGAGCTGCTCTCGTCATGAGACATGTCTTTCAGTTCTGGAACTTCAGCCAGATTATCTGATATAAGTAAATACAATGCGCACGTGGCTGAGAGAGAGGACTGTCCGTTATCTCTCACGGAGACAATAAGGTTCTGTTTCATGCTGTCAGATTCAGAAATGTCCCGCTGCGTCCTGATCTCTCCGCTGTGGACACCGATAGTGAAAAGTCCCGGATCAGTCGCTTTAATAATGTGATACGAGAGCCACGCGTTCTGTCCAGAATCCGCGTCCACGGCGATCACCTTGGAGACCAGGGAGCCCGCCTGCGCAGCTTTGGGGACCATCTCGGTCATGAAGGAGTTCCCTTCCGGAGAGGGGTATAATATCTGAGGGGAGTTGTCGTTCTCATCCGTTATGAAGACACTCACGGTCACGTTACTGCTCAGAGGAGGAGAACCGTTGTCTCTGGCTAACACGAGCACTTTGAAACTTCTCAACTGCTCGTAATCAAACGACCTCACGGCATGAAGGACCCCGGTGTCTCCGTTGATGGATAAAAAGGAGGACACCGGTGCGCCATTGACATCAGAGGGCAACAGAGAATAAACTACAGTGCCATTCTGTCTCCAGTCCGGGTCTGTAGCTGATACTGAACAAACAGAGGAGCCCGGTTTGTTATTTTCTTGCACATTAGCTCTGTAATTCTGCTCCTCAAATACAGGTGGGTTATCATTCACGTCAGCTACAGTGAAGTGAATATTCTTAGTGGAAGATAAAGGCGGAGAGCCCTCATCAGTAGCAGTAATTGTGATGTTATAATCAGACACCAGCTCGCGGTCTAATTCACCTGTGGTCACCAGAGAATAGTAATTTTTGATTGAAGCTACGAGTTTAAATGGGACGTTTTGCTGAATGGAGCAGCGCACCTGTCCGTTATTCTCAGAGTCTCTGTCCTGCACATTAATGATGCCAACCTCTGTACCGGGTGACGCATTCTCGGGAATGGGGCTATTCAGAGATTTTATTACTGTAACGGGGGCATTGTCATTTATATCTGTAATATCTATAATAACGTTTGCAACTGATGAAAGACCATTACCATCTATTCCTTCAACAACAATTTCATATTTGAACTCATCCTCAAAGTCGACTAACCCTATCAACCTAATTTCTCCAGATTTGTGATCCAGTGAAAATATTTGTTTTGCTGTTTCAGTAATGTGACTAAATTCGTATGTCACCTCTCCATTTTGTCCCTCATCAGCATCAGTAGCGCTCACAGTAACCACTACAGTATCTACAGGAGAATTTTCAGGCAGACTGACTTTATAGACGGCCTGACTAAAGACTGGAGCATTATCATTAGCATCCAGTACAGTGACGTGTATGGCTACAGTACCTGATCTCGGTGGAGTCCCACCATCAACCGCAGTGAGAATTAAAGTGATCTCCTTCTCCCGTTCGCGATCTAACTCTTTATCTAAAACTAGCTCGATATATTTGATATCACCTGTTTCAGAATTCACAGCAAGAACAAAATTTTCATTCCTCTGCAGTGTGTAGCTTTTCACGGAATTTTGTCCGATATCTGCATCGCGAGCTTCATTTACCCGAAAACGCGCACCTTTAGCAGCAGATTCACTAATATCAAGTTTGACAAAATCTTTAGGAAAAATAGGTGCATTGTCGTTTATGTCTTCTATTTGGAGATTAACACGATGCAATTGCAATGGATATTCTAGAACAAATTCGAAATAAAGAAAACATGTCCGTTTTTCTCTACACAGGGCCTCTCTGTCGATCCTCTCAGCTACTGTCAGTTCTCCAGTATTCAGATTAATATCACAGTATCGTTTTCTGTTTCCTTCAGTATCAATACGAGCCTTACGAGATGACAGTCTGTTCACATAAAGCCCGAGATCCTTCGCTATATTTCCAATCACAGATCCGCGTTTCATCTCCTCCGGAAAAGAATAGCTCACGTCTCCATAAGCGGTGTGCGCCATAAGCACGAAGAACAAAGGGCCAAACATCTGACCATAAAAGCAGAGGATTTTGAAATCCATTCTGGACATATGCACAGACAAACAAAGTACAAGAGAAAATATAATCTACAACATGCCACAGAAGAGTAGTGAATCACAGTATCCGCCCGTGTCCGAGATTTTCTACAAAGAGTCGAGCTGAAATCCCCGTATATGACATCATCAGCAGGGTGGAGAGAAGCAATGTGGTATTGTCAGTGATATCACAGGTAAACAGCGACACTCAGAGTTCAAGTAAGTAACTGCATAATATTTAGTTCTCTGAAAAAAATGTAGCTGAACGTGGAGTAAGTATGATATACGCTACATACAGTATAATGCTCTACAAAATCAAGGGCCAACTAAAAGCTAAAATTATCATAGGCTGGGACACGAGAAGGAATATATATATATATATATAGTACTCCTATAAAAGTCACAGAGCTACAGTATATGACATGACAGGCAAACTTAAACAGCACAAAACACTGCTTTTGCAGAGTCACATCTTGAAAAAGAATCACACAGTTTTTTCTAAAACAAAAAACGAGCCCATGACCTCTGAATGCAGTTTGCTTTGAATTCAAATAGGTACAGTATATGAACTTATGAAATGTAGGGCCATTTGATCAGACAATAGTGTAAATAGAGGGGAATCTATAATCCTACCTGAAACGAATCACTAATTCCCACATCAACCCCATAAACATCACTGACAGAGAAAAGTAGATGAATAACACACGATTTACAAATACATCATATGAAATGGCTCATCAAGGAGAGGAAAAGAGAACTTGACTAAAATCATCAATAAATCACAAAGCAATAATCACAAACTTTGCCAAAGAGTTATTAAGAAACAGAGACCACCGCTGATATAGACACGCAAACCAACCTCAAAAAATGGGTATGACTTATAAAGTTCTCTTATTACTTAGAAAATACTTGAAACAATTGAAAATGTTACAACTATATATATATATATATATATACATATACTTGTAACATTTTCAAGCGGTGTATATGCAGGTTTGGTGAGTAACGGGATACATGTAACGGGATTACGTATTTAAAATACTTAATATAAGTAACTGTAATCCATTACAGTTACAATTTAAATCATTGGTAATTAGAATACAGTTACATTCAAAAAGTATTTTGATTACTGAAGAGATTACTTTGCATTTTATTGTCATTTGTTTCATTTAATATTTAGTCCTTTCAGATGGAAAACATTTATACATATAAATGATGCGATCCAAAGTGCATTTGAACAGCAGTGAAACACTTTCTTATGATGTGTTTCATTCATACGAGCAGACAGAGAAGTAAGTTTGAAGAAAGTTTGGAGCAGCAGAAATGGATATAAACTTTGTGTAAATTGTCAGCTTTACGCTAAGTTAAAATGCTATTTCTAGCCATTTTACATGCATGTTACCAAGCACGATCATATTTTTATATCAAGAAAATTCATATTGGATCATAATTTCTTTTTTCTAGTAATACCTTTGATATTAGGGCAAAAATCATATTCTTGATAATAATTTTTGTATTGTTTTCCTGTAAAAACTATTAAAAAAACCTTAAAACAAGATCAATTTGATTTATCTTGTTTTAGAAACAACACTGCATAAGATATTTCGGTTTTTCAGAGAAAGTATTTTTAACATGTGTATTTTGTCTTACTGTACTGGCAGAGTTTTTATAGTCAAAACAAGTGAAAAAATCTACCAGTGCTGAAGAAGTAATCCAAAGTATTTAGATTACATTACTGACCTTGAGTAATCTAACAGAATACATTACAAATTACATTTTACAACATGTATTCTGTAATCTGTAGTGGAATACATTTCACAAGTAACCCTCCCAACCCTGTGTGTGTGTGTGTGTGTGTGTATATATATATATATATATATATAAATCAAAGTACCTGACAACACTGGCGACTTTAAAGAATGCACATCTACCCACAAAAATATTCACTTTAAAATAATAATAATAATAATAATAATAATAATAATAATAATAATAATAATAAATAAAATTAAAAAACACTGAAATGAGCCGTATGAATCTTTAAGTAGAAACACGAGTCTGTTTGCAATATAAAAGGCTACGGAGAATTAACATTTATGTATGTAAATTTTATGAAGAAAAAAATGTCAACAGTAAGGAATCATTAATCCTACCTGGAACGAATCACTAATTTCTGCATCAAGCCCTTCAAGATCATCCACAGAAGACGGAGTCTTTTTCAGAGTCAGGTCAGAGGTCAGCGTGCCCTCATTATAAGATCTGACGAACTTGAAGTCACTAGTGCGCGAGCCAGTGGTCAGATATGCGTCATAATTGTAAGTGCTGCGGAGAGTTCCCGCGCCCTCCACGTCTGCGTAATTTGGAGGGAGATACGCGCTGGGAATGGCAACAGCTCCATCAAACAACAGTCTGGGCTTTCTCCTGCGACAAAACCTCACGGCCAGGATGATGATGAGGAAGGTGAGGAAGAAAGTGGAAACGGACACCAGCGCGATGATCAAATAAAACGTCAGTTTGGAGCTGCTCTCGTCATGAGACATGTCTTTCAGTTCTGGAACTTCAGCCAAATTATCTGATATAAGTAAATACAATGCGCACGTGGCTGAGAGAGAGGACTGTCCGTTATCTCTCACGGAGACAATAAGGTTCTGTTTCATGCTGTCAGATTCAGAAATGTCCCGCTGCGTCCTGATCTCTCCGCTGTGGACACCGATAGTGAAAAGTCCCGGATCAGTCGCTTTAATAATGTGATACGAGAGCCACGCGTTCTGTCCAGAATCCGCGTCCACGGCGATCACCTTGGAGACCAGGGAGCCCGCCTGCGCAGCTTTGGGGACCATCTCGGTCATGAAGGAGTTCCCTTCCGGAGAGGGGTATAATATCTGAGGGGAGTTGTCATTCTCATCCGTTATGAAGACACTCACGGTCACGTTACTGCTCAGAGGAGGAGACCCGTTGTCTCTGGCTAACACGAGCACTTTGAAACTTCTCAACTGCTCGTAATCAAACGACCTCACGGCATGAAGGACCCCGGTGTCTCCGTTGATGGATAAAAAGGAGGACACCGGTGCGCCATTGACATCAGAGGGCAACAGAGAATAAACTACAGTGCCATTCTGTCTCCAGTCCGGGTCTGTAGCTGATACTGAACAAATAGAGGAGCCCGGTTTGTTATTTTCTTGCACATTAGCTCTGTAATTCTGCTCCTCAAATACAGGTGGGTTATCATTCACGTCAGCTACAGTGAAGTGAATATTCTTAGTGGAAGATAAAGGCGGAGAGCCCTCATCAGTAGCAGTAATTGTGATGTTATAATCAGACACCAGCTCGCGGTCTAATTCACCTGTGGTCACCAGAGAATAGTAATTTTTGATTGAAGCTACGAGTTTAAATGGGACGTTTTGCTGAATGGAGCAGCGCACCTGTCCGTTATTCTCAGAGTCTCTGTCCTGCACATTAATGATGCCAACCTCTGTACCGGGTGATGCATTCTCGGGAATGGGACTATTCAGTGATTTAAGTATTATTATAGGGGCGTTATCATTGAAATCAACAACATCAATTAAAACAGTGGACCGACCTGCTAGCCCTTGACCATCTTTAGCTTGAATCGGCAGTTCGACTGAATTCTCCTCCTCATAATCAATGAGTCCTGTAAGTTTAATCTCACCAGACACTGCATCAAGAGAAAATAATTCACGCAAGCTTTCTGATAAATGGCCAAAAGCATATGTCACCTCTCCATTTTGTCCCTCGTCAGCATCAGTAGCACTCACAGTAACCACTACAGTATCTACAGGAGAATTTTCAGGCAGACTGACTTTATAGACGGCCTGACTAAAGACTGGAGCATTATCATTAGCATCCAGTACAGTGACGTGTATGGCTACAGTACCTGATCTCGGTGGAGTCCCACCATCAACCGCAGTGAGAATTAAAGACACCTCTTTTTGCTGCTCACGATCCAACTCTTTATTCAAAACGAGCTCTCCGTATTTTCTTCCATTTGACCCCGTAAGGACACTTAAAATAAAGTGTTCATTGTTTTGTAATATATATGACTGCACTGAATTCACACCAATATCCGCATCGTGGGCCTCATCTAATAAATAACGAGATCCTTTGTCTGCTGATTCCTGTATTTCGAATTTAATAACACTATCTGTGAACTGTGGTGAATTATCATTTATATCCTCAATGTTGAGAATGAAGCGATGCAGCTCCAAAGGATTTTCCAGCACGAGCTCCTGTTTTATAACGCATGAAGATTTCTTTCCACAAAGACTTTCTCTGTCGATCCTCTCCGCTACTGTCAGTTCTCCAGTATTCAGATTAATATCACAGTATCGTTTTCTGTTTCCTTCAGTATCAATGCGAGCCTTTCGAGATGATAGTCTGTTTACATCAAGCCCGAGATCTTTTGCTATATTTCCAATCACAGATCCGCGTTTCATCTCCTCCGGAAAAGAATAGCTCACGTCTCCATAAGCGGTGTGCGCCATAAGCACGAAGAACAAAAGGCAAAACATCTCATGAGCGACCCAGAAGCTTTTCAAATCCATATGAAGCACAAAAATAACAACGTTATAAAAGATTGAATGCGAAAGATATAACTTACATTTCAGACTAAATGTAGAATATGAGACAAATGCAAAAGATTAGAGAATGAGCCACTATCGACGTTTTCTATAACGAGGCGAGCTGGAATGGACTGACCCTGCAGTGACATCATGAAGAGGGTGGAGGTAAATTCATTATGAAATCTAAAGGTTTTACTGGTGAACAGCGACACAGTGAGTTAAATGAAGAAACTGCAGAACACTCATTTATTTGACAGTATGTTAACGCAACTTGGATCGAACAGGAATGATTTTCACAAAATGAATTAACAGTATCAAGGACCTGCCGTGACGTATTACTACTTGAAGAGCAGAAAATGCACAATAACTTCTGTAATGTACATCCAAAAAGCCACGACTGGATACAGAATTGTATTACATAAAGAGGAAAATCCCAAACAAGTCAGATACACGATCTGCACAGCACTATGAACAGCAATAGGAAAAATAACCACGGTATTTCCTCTGATATTAAACTGGACTGTTTCATGTTTGTAGTTTACTGACGTGAGTTTACAAATCTTTACATATGAATGACATTTTAATGACTGATTTGATAGAGGAATAATTTCGCTAAACTCTTTAAGTGACCAAAAAGAACCACTGACTCGATGAACCTGCTCATTAAGAAATGTTCCCTAAAAATAAATAAATAAATAAATAAATAAATAAATAATTGAAAATGAAAAGGACGTAATAAAAAATTAAAAAATTCAGGCTACAAAGGAAAACTAAGGGAGCAACTTACTGAACTATTATTTAACTTGTTTTTATATCTTCACTTGACTGTAATGTCTAACAATCAAAAGTATTAGTCAATGACAAAATCGTAAAGAATAAAAAACAGCTTTATAAGTGAATCATAAAGAAAGGCGAAAATATGGGATGTTGGCTCCTTTTCCTGTATCCTCATTCACCTCTAAATATGTTCACAATTTTCTACAAAATCTACTTAAGTGAGCCTCATATCTATTTCTTTAACAAGAGAAACGAACCTATTACCAAAGAATGCAAAGTTTTTCTAATATAAAGGGAAACACATTCAAATTCATTTATAACTCCTGAAAATATTGAAAATATTGAAATAATTAAATGTCGGAGCTAAAATCATTAATTTAATCATTCAGTCATTAAAGAGAGCAGCCAAAAATAAATAAATAAATAAATAAAATTAAAATGAATATATTGAGTATACTTGTCTGTACAGCACCATGGACAGCAACAGGAAAAATTTCCATTCACTTTACTCAAATCAAATCAAATCAAATCAAATCACTTTTGTTGTCACACAGCCATATACACAAGTGCAATGGTGTGTGAAATTCTTGGGTGCAGTTCCGAGCAACATAGCAGTCGTGACAGTGATGAGACATATACCAACATATACAAATATTTACTCGGTGTACTGTAAGTGCTGCACATTTAAAACATTGAACGGAACATTAAAACTCTTTACAAACTTATTCAGTACTAAAAACTTTTCGTTCAGAGGATGGCAAAATAATAATAATTGGCATTGTTTTCTCCAGACTTATTGTACAAGATAGAGAGCACAACTGACTCCGCATAGAAGAGCAAATTAATATTAAAACATGAATAGAAACTGCTTAAAAACTTGAAGAATATATATGTTTTCAATTTTAAATCAAAAGTATTATCCAGTCATGAAATACTTCAATGAAAAAAGCCATGGAAATACAGTTCAAAGTCACCAAAACCAAACCACCAATCAGCTATAATATTTGCAAAACGAAAAATTTACATTAAAAAAAAAAGTAAAACTTAAAATTAGTGTTGAAAAATTCTACAATTCTACAAGAAAAGCAATGATAGTAGAATCATAGGTTTTTCCTGTAACAAGAATAAAGAATGAAAATGAAAACGCACACTTAAAATCAGCCCATTAAAGTCCTACTATAAATCAAGCAAAAGTAGAGAATCATTAATCCTACCTGAAACGAATCACCAATTTCCGCATCAAGCCCTTCAAGATCATCCACAGAGGACGGAGTCTTTTTCAGAGTCAGGTCAGAGGTCAGCGTGCCCTCATTATAAGATCTGACGAACTTGAAGTCACTAGTGCGCGAGCCCGTGGTCAGATATGCGTCATAATTGTAAGTGCTGCGGAGAGTTCCCGCGCCCTCCACGTCTGCGTAATTTGGAGGGAGATACGCGCTGGGAATGGCTACAGCTCCATCAAACAACAGTCTGGGCTTTCTCCTGCGACAAAACCTCACGGCCAGGATGATGATGAGGAAGGTGAGGAAGAAAGTGGAAACGGACACCAGCGCGATGATCAAATAAAACGTCAGTTTGGAGCTGCTCTCGTCACGAGACATGTCTTTCAGTTCTGGAACTTCAGCCAAATTATCTGATATAAGTAAATACAATGCGCACGTGGCTGAGAGAGAGGACTGTCCGTTATCTCTCACGGAGACAATAAGGTTCTGTTTCATGCTGTCAGATTCAGAAATGTCCCGCTGCGTCCTGATCTCTCCGCTGTGGACACCGATAGTGAAAAGTCCCGGATCAGTCGCTTTAATAATGTGATACGAGAGCCACGCGTTCTGTCCAGAATCCGCGTCCACGGCGATCACCTTGGAGACCAGGGAGCCCGCCTGCGCAGCTTTGGGGACCATCTCGGTCATGAAGGAGTTCCCTTCCGGAGAGGGGTATAATATCTGAGGGGAGTTGTCATTCTCATCCGTTATGAAGACACTCACGGTCACGTTACTGCTCAGAGGAGGAGACCCGTTGTCTCTGGCTAACACGAGCACTTTGAAACTTCTCAACTGCTCGTAATCAAACGACCTCACGGCATGAAGGACCCCGGTGTCTCCGTTAATGGATAAAAAGGAGGACACCGGTGCGCCATTGACATCAGAGGGCAACAGAGAATAAACTACAGTGCCATTCTGTCTCCAGTCCGGGTCTGTAGCTGATACTGAACAAACAGAGGAGCCCGGTTTGTTATTTTCTTGCACATTAGCTCTGTAATTCTGCTCCTCAAATACAGGTGGGTTATCATTCACGTCAGCTACAGTGAAGTGAATATTCTTAGTGGAAGATAAAGGCGGAGAGCCCTCATCAGTAGCAGTAATTGTGATGTTATAATCAGACACCAGCTCGCGGTCTAATTCACCTGTGGTCACCAGAGAATAGTAATTTTTGATTGAAGGTACGAGTTTAAATGGGACGTTTTGCTGAATGGAGCAGCGCACCTGTCCGTTATTCTCAGAGTCTCTGTCCTGCACATTAATGATGCCAACCTCTGTACCGGGTGATGCATTCTCGGGAATCTGGGCTATTCAACGACTTAAGTGTACTATAATAGGGGCATTGTCATTAACATCTGTAATTTCTATTATTACTCTGGACTGTCCGTAGAAAGTCCTAGATCCATCCTTTCGCTCAACAATGGCATTTCGATACTGTAATTCGCCTGCTCGATAATCAACGAGGACCTTTAACGTTAATCTCTCCACTATTTTGCATTTAGATCAAATAACTCTTCTGCAAGCTTTCTAGAGATACGGCTGAACTCGTAAGTCACTTTTCCATTTTGTCCCTCGTCAGCATCAGTAGCACTCACAGTAACCACTACAGTATCTACAGGAGAATTTTCAGGCAGATTGACTTTATAGACGGCCTGACTAAAGACTGGAGCATTATCATTAGCATCCAGTACAGTGACGTGTATGGCTACAGTACCTGATCTCGGTGGAGTCCCACCATCAACCGCAGTGAGAATTAAAGTCACCTCTTTTTGCTGCTCACGATCCAACTCTTTCTCTAGCACTAACTCAATATTTTTACCACCGTCCGCCTTTGTGTTTACAGATAAAATAAAATGGCCATTCTTTTCTATCGAATAGCTTTGTACGCCATTCTTTCCTATGTCCGCATCATGGGCCTCATTCACGCGAAACCGAGCACCTTTATCAGCATTCTCACTTATCTCGAGCTTTATTTCGTCTTTAGGAAATGTCGGTGTGTTATCGTTAATATCTTGAATTTGTATTGTAACACGATGTATTTCTAGAGGGTGTTCTAGAACCAATTCGAAATTAAGAGAACATGAAAGCCCTTCATTACAAATCTCCTCTCTGTCGATCCTCTCCGCTACTGTCAGTTCTCCAGTATTCAGATTAATATCACAGTATCGTTTTCTGTTACCTTCAGTATCAATTCGAGCCTTTCGAGATGATAGTCTGTTCACATCGAGCCCGAGATCCTTTGCTATATTTCCAATCACAGATCCGCGTTTCATCTCCTCCGGAAAAGAATAGCTCACGTCTCCATAAGCGGTGTGCGCCATAAGCACGAAGAACAAAAGGCCAAACATCTCATGAGCAACCCAGAAGCTTTGGAAATTCATTCTGGAAATATGCACAAACAAACAACATGCAAGAGAAAATGTAATTGTAAGAATAAATCCACAACGTGATACAGAAGGTAGGAGGATTCGATATTCCGTCCGTTTAGACGATTTCTACAATGAAAAGAGCTGGAAGCCCCGTATATGACATCATCAACAGGGTGGAGAGAAGTAATGTGGTATTGTCAATGATATTGCAGGTGAACAGCGACACTAAGAGTTCAAGTAAGTAACTGCATAAAATGTAATTCTCTGAAAGAATTGAGCTGAACGTGGAATTAATATGTATTATATACATGTAAAGACCTTATAATGTCAAGGGCCAGTTAAAGGCTAAACTTATCATACGGTTGGACATGAGTAAGAATATAGCTTTGTAGTATTCCTATAAAGGCCACAGAAGTACAACATGAAAGCCAAACTCAAACAGCTCGAAACATTGCTGTTGCAGAACCATGGACAGCAACTTGACACACACACACACACACACACACACACACACACACACACACACACACTTGTTTTTATATCATTGTGGGGACATTCCATAGACTTCCATGCACTTTATGGATTTTATACAGATCTAACGACAATTTCTATCCCCTAACCTTCACATAAAACTTTTTGCATTTTTACATTTTCCAAAAACATCATTTAGTATGTTTAATAATCCATTTCCCCCGTGGGGACCGCTGGTTGGGCCCCAAAAGGTAGGTGATCTCAGGTTTTACTATCCTTGTGGGGACATTTGGTCCCCACAATGTAGTATAAACATAGTACACACACACAAAACTAATTCTTCCACAAGAGCTACAAGCCTATTACATGTGAATGCTGTTTGTTTTGAATTCAGAGGGGAAAAGTGATGTATAACATAAAGAAAGCCTTAATTATTATTACTGTCACACATTATATATTTTTTTGCACATATACAGTGTAGCTCTTTTTTTCACACATCCCAGCTAGGCTGAGGTCACAGTGCAGGGTCAGCTATGATACAGCACCCCTGGAGCAGACAGGGTCAAGGGCCTTGCTCAAGGGCCCAACAGTGGCATCTTGGCAGTGCTGGGGCTTGAACCCCCAACCTTCTGGTTGGTATCCCAGAGCCTTAACCGCTGAGCCACCACTGCCCTTAGAGTCACTATACCTAAGTATAGTGCAAACCAGAGAGAAATCAGTAATCATACCTTAAACAAATCACTACTTTCTGCATCAAGCCCTTCAAAATCATTGACAGTGGAAATTCATTTTCATAAACATTCACAAAGATTTACAACTTAATTCAGTTTAAATGATTTATCGATGAAACGAGAAAAAAAACGAAAACTAAAATAATCTATGCTCTACATATTAATCAAATAAACCGTAAATTAATATTAGGCTATTATTAACTTGAGCCAATACCAGAGAGAGCAACGCTGACTCGATATCGAAATGCAAACTAATGTTCATAAATGGATATTAAATATTAAGTTCTCTTGTTTACAAAAGACTTTAAACAGTTGGCAATTATATATGTAAAAAAAAAAAAATGGATGTAACAAAAACTAAATGAGTAGGCTCTTTGACAGGTTGAGACAAGTTCTGTTTTGTTTGTATTTAGACCCACTTGAAAAAAGGCCTCTAAAGATCTCTTTAAGTAAAACTATCAGCCAGTGATAAAAATAAATAAATAAATAAATAAACTTAAGGAAAAGAGCAAGGATAAACTCAAAAGACAAATACCAACAGGTGATGAATTAGCCATAACATAATATCGTAAGACTGTACAATATATATATATATATATGTGTGTGTGTGTGTGTGTGTGTAAATAGATGTAATCAACAACTAAGGCAACTTGTACTGCACAAATGTATATTTTGTTTTCAAGAAACCACAAATAAGGTAGTTTCTTTACTAAGAAAAACGAGCCTATATCTTATGAATGTAGTTTGTTTTGAAAACAAAAAGAAATGTACTTATAAATCACATCAATCATCAATAACTTTGCCACAGAAATATTAAGGTAACAGAGAGCACCACTGATTTGATAGAAGCAAACTGTTGTTCAAAAATGAATATGAAATATCAGGGTATTTTGCTTCTTACTGGGGAAAAGACTTAAAAAAATTGATAATGTCACAAGGAAAAAGTGTATAATCACCAAACTGAAGGATAAGTCTACTTGACAGGCCGAGAAGTTCCGTTGTGTTTGTATTTAAAGCCCAACTGACAAGTTGCCTGAAGAGATCTCTTTTAGGAGCAATGATCAACTAGTGATGGAAAAAACTTTAAAGACACGAAGAAAAAAAAAAAAAAAAATTTTTTTTTTTTTAAATCTCAAAAGACTAACACCTACGGGCAATGAATGAAGCAAGACAAAAGTCATAAAAATAACACATAAAAATATATTTTCTGTAAATATAATAACAAATCTGGCATACGTTGCAACGTAGATGCAACTTTTAAGAATGTAGCCACAAAAAAGTCATTGCTTTTCTTATTCAAGAAAGCATTTAATGAGCCATATTTTCCTTGACTAGAAAACGAGCCTACCAGCACACCCATTTAATCTCACTGGTTACAATTGTGACCGAAATTTAGTTTGAAATTTGCAGGGTGTAAAAAGATTTGTTGATGCATTTTGTCAAAAAACAAAAAAGAAAGCAAATAAAACCTGTCATGGAACACTTATAACTACCATATTTTGTACATATAATGTTTAAAGGGTCTGTTATTACTGAGCATCATATAAATCATGCTCACAGGACAAGTAAACATGTACGTGATCACAGTTGTGACCGGTGGGAAAATATAATGACCCATTATTGAACAGGCTACTGACTGACTCCCGTTATAACATTGCAGATTACAAAGTAGTTACAATAAATAAAACAAAGTAAAAAAAAAAAAAAAAAAAAAGAATTGTCCTTCCCTTTCCCTCCACGACTGCTTGATAGTAAAATAAATAATTAAATTATGTCACTTTATTGTTTGCAATTTTCTATTGAGTCCTATTGAGCAACTGAGAAAAATTACTGTATCACACTTACCCTGTATTTTCCCACCTGCTAATATTTATCGGACTTTTTATTTATTTATTTATTTAAAGACGTAGTTTCCTTCACTGGGCTATTAAAGAGTAAAATAGTTGTGCCCACTCAGCTGGGAAAATTTTAGGATTAACCGGGTTAAAGCGGAGTCAAATACAGTCATATAAAAGGAAAGCGATTATTTAAAATGTATGCCGAAGGTTCGAGAAAAAAATAACAACGATGCAAACAGAAATAAATCATTACTCTTACCTGGAACGAATCACTCATTTCTGCCTCAAGTCCTTCAAGATCATCAATAGACGACGGAGTCTTTTTCAGAGTCAGGTCAGAGGTCAGCGTGCCCTCATTATAAGATCTGATGAATTTGAAGTCACTAGTGCGCGAGCCCGTGGTCAGATATGCGTCATAATTGTAAGTGCTGCGGAGAGTTCCTGCGCCCTCCACGTCTGCGTAATTTGGAGGGAGATACGCGCTGGGAATGGCTACAGCTCCATCAAACAACAGTCTGGGCTTTCTCCTGCGACAAAACCTCACGGCCAGGATGATGATGAGGAAGGTGAGGAAGAAAGTGGAAACGGACACCAGCGCGATGATCAAATAAAACGTCAGTTTGGAGCTGCTCTCGTCATGAGACATGTCTTTCAGTTCTGGAACTTCAGCCAAATTATCTGATATAAGTAAATACAATGCGCACGTGGCTGAGAGAGAGGACTGTCCGTTATCTCTCACGGAGACAATAAGGTTCTGTTTCATGCTGTCAGATTCAGAAATGTCCCGCTGCGTCCTGATCTCTCCGCTGTGGACACCGATAGTGAAAAGTCCCGGATCAGTCGCTTTAATAATGTGATACGAGAGCCACGCGTTCTGTCCAGAATCCGCGTCCACGGCGATCACCTTGGAGACCAGGGAGCCCGCCTGCGCAGCTTTGGGGACCATCTCGGTCATGAAGGAGTTCCCTTCCGGAGAGGGGTATAATATCTGAGGGGAGTTGTCATTCTCATCCGTTATGAAGACACTCACGGTCACGTTACTGCTCAGAGGAGGAGACCCGTTGTCTCTGGCTAACACGAGCACTTTGAAACTTCTCAACTGCTCGTAATCAAACGACCTCACGGCATGAAGGACCCCGGTGTCTCCGTTAATGGATAAAAAGGAGGACACCGGTGCGCCATTGACATCAGAGGGCAACAGAGAATAAACTACAGTGCCATTCTGTCTCCAGTCCGGGTCTGTAGCTGATACTGAACAAACAGAGGAGCCCGGTTTGTTATTTTCTTGCACATTAGCTCTGTAATTCTGCTCCTCAAATACAGGTGGGTTATCATTCACGTCAGCTACAGTGAAGTGAATATTCTTAGTGGAAGATAAAGGCGGAGAGCCCTCATCAGTAGCAGTAATTGTGATGTTATAATCAGACACCAGCTCGCGGTCTAATTCACCTGTGGTCACCAGAGAATAGTAATTTTTGATTGAAGCTACGAGTTTAAATGGGACGTTTTGCTGAATGGAGCAGCGCACCTGTCCGTTATTCTCAGAGTCTCTGTCCTGCACATTAATGATGCCAACCTCTGTACCGGGTGATGCATTCTCGGGAACTGGGCTATTCAACGACTTAATTACTATAATAGGGGCATTGTCATTAACATCTGTAATTTCTATTATTACTCTGGTGTCCGTAGAAAGTCCAGATTCATCCTTTCCCTCAACAATCATTTCATACCGTAACGCCTGCTCGAAATCAATAGGACCTTTAACGTTAATCTCTCCACTATTTTGATTTAGATCAAATAACTCTTTTGCAATTTTAGAGATACGGCTGAACTCGTAAGTCACTTTTCCATTTTGTCCCTCGTCAGCATCAGTAGCACTCACAGTAACCACTACAGTATCTACAGGAGAATTTTCAGGCAGACTGACTTTATAGACGGCCTGACTAAAGACTGGAGCATTATCATTAGCATCCAGTACAGTGACGTGTATGGCTACAGTACCTGATCTCGGTGGAGTCCCACCATCAACCGCAGTGAGAATTAAAGTCACCTCTTTTTGCTGCTCACGATCCAACTCTTTCTCTAGCACTAACTCCAAGTATCTTTTACCACCGTCCGCCTTTGTGTTTACAGATAAAATAAAATGGCCATTCTTTTCTATCGAATAGCTTTGTACGCCATTCTTTCCTATGTCCGCATCATGGGCCTCATTCACGCGAAACCGAGCACCTTTAACAGCATTCTCACTTATCTCGAGCTTTATTTCTTCTTTAGGAAATGTCGGTGTGTTATCGTTAATATCTTGAATTTGTATTGTAACACGATGTATTTCTAGAGGGTGTTCTAGAACCAATTCGAAATTAAGAGAACATGAAAGCCCTTCATTACAAATCTCCTCTCTGTCGATCCTCTCCGCTACTGTCAGTTCTCCAGTATTCAGATTAATATCACAGTATCGTTTTCTGTTACCTTCAGTATCAATTCGAGCCTTTCGAGATGATAGTCTGTTCACATCGAGTCCGAGATCCTTTGCTATATTTCCAATCACAGATCCGCGTTTCATCTCCTCCGGAAAAGAATAGCTCACGTCTCCATAAGCGGTGTGCGCCATAAGCACGAAGAACAAAAGGCCAAACATCTCATGAGCAACCCAGAAGCTTTGGAAATTCATTCTAGAAATATGCACAAACAAACAACATGCAAGAGAAAATGTAATTGTACGAATAAATCCACAACGTGATACAGAAGGTAGGAGGATTCGATATTCCGTCCGTTTAGACGATTTCTACAATGAAAAGAGCTGGAAGCCCCGTATATGACATCATCAACAGGGTGGAGAGAAGTAATGTGGTATTGTCAATGATATTGCAGGTGAACAGCGACACAAAGAGTTCAAGTAAGTAACTGCATAAAATGTAATTCTCTGAAAGAATTGAGCTGAACGTGGAATTAATATGTATTATATACATGTAAAGACCTTATAATGTCAAGGGCCAGTTAAAGGCTAAACTTATCATACGGTTGGACATGAGTAAGAATATAGCTTTGTAGTATTCCTATAAAGGCCACAGAAGTACAACATGAAAGCCAAACTCAAACAGCTCGAAACATTGCTGTTGCAGAACCATGGACAGCAACTTGACACACACACACACACACACACACACACACACACACACACTTGTTTTTATATCATTGTGGGGACATTCCATAGACTTCCATGCACTTTATGGATTTTATACAGATCTAACGACAATTTCTATCCCCTAACCTTCACATAAAACTTTTTGCATTTTTACATTTTACAAAAACATCATTTAGTATGTTTAATAAGCCATTTCCCCCGTGGGGACCGCTGGTTGGGCCCCAAAAGGTAGGTGATCTCAGGTTTTACTATCCTTGTGGGGACATTTGGTCCCCACAATGTAGTATAAACATAGTACACACACACAAAACTAATTCTTCCACAAGAGCTACAAGCCTATTACATGTGAATGCTGTTTGTTTTGAATTCAGAGGGGAAAAGTGATGTATAACATAAAGAAAGCCTTAATTATTATTACTGTCACACATTATATATTTTTTTGCACATATACAGGGTAGCGCTTTTTTTCACACATCCCAGCCAGGCTGAGGTCACAGTGCAGGGTCAGCTATGATACAGCACCCCTGGAGCAGACAGGGTCAAGGGCCTTGCTCAAGGGCCCAACAGTGGCATCTTGGCAGTGCTGGGGCTTGAACCCCCAACCTTCTGGTTGGTACCCCAGAGCCTTAACCGCTGAGCCACCACTGCCCTTAGAGTCACTATACCTAAGTATAGTGCAAACCAGAGAGAAATCAGTAATCATACCTTAAACAAATCACTACTTTCTGCATCAAGCCCTTCAAAATCATTGACAGTGGAAATTCATTTTCATAAACATTCACAAAGATTTACAACTTAATTCAGTTTAAATGATTTATCGATGAAACGAGAAAAAAACGAAAACTAAAATAATCTATGCTCTACATATTAATCAAATAAACCGTAAATTAATATTAGGCTATTATTAACTTGAGCCAATACCAGAGAGAGCAACGCTGACTCGATATCGAAATGCAAACTAATGTTCATAAATGGATATTAAATATTAAGTTCTCTTGTTTACAAAAGACTTTAAACAGTTGGCAATTATATATGTAAAAAAAAAAAATGGATGTAACAAAAACTAAATGAGTAGGCTCTTTGACAGGTTGAGACAAGTTCTGTTTTGTTTGTATTTAGACCCACTTGAAAAAAGGCCTCTAAAGATCTCTTTAAGTAAAACTATCAGCCAGTGATAAAAATAAATAAATAAATAAATAAACTTAAGGAAAAGAGCAAGGATAAACTCAAAAGACAAATACCAACAGGTGATGAATTAGCCATAACATAATATCGTAAGACTGTACAATATATATATATATATATGTGTGTGTGGTGTGTGTGTGTAAATAGATGTAATCAACAACTAAGGCAACTTGTACTGCACAAATGTATATTTTGTTTTCAAGAAACCACAAATAAGGTAGTTTCTTTACTAAGAAAAACGAGCCTATATCTTATGAATGTAGTTTGTTTTGAAAACAAAAAGAAATGTACTTATAAATCACATCAATCATCAATAACTTTGCCACAGAAATATTAAGGTAACAGAGAGCACCACTGATTTGATAGAAGCAAACTGTTGTTCAAAAATGAATATGAAATATCAGGGTATTTTGCTTCTTACTGGGGAAAAGACTTAAAAAAATTGATAATGTCACAAGGAAAAAGTGTATAATCACCAAACTGAAGGATAAGTCTACTTGACAGGCCGAGAAGTTCCGTTGTGTTTGTATTTAGAGCCCAACTGACAAGTTGCCTGAATAGATCTCTTTTAGGAGAAATGATCAACTAGTGATGGAAAAAACTTTAAAGACATGAAGATAAAAAATAAATAAATAAATAAATAAAATCTCAAAAGACTAACACCTACGGGCAATGAATGAAGCAGACAAAAGTCGTAAAAATAACACATAAAAATATATTTTCTGTAAATATAATAACAAATCTGGCATACGTTGCAATGTAGATGCAACTTTTAAGAATGTAGCCACAAAAAAGTCATTGCTTTTCTTATTCAAGAAAGCATTTAATGAGCCATATTTTCCTTGACTAGAAAACGAGCCCATTTAATCCCACTGGTTACAATTGTGACCGAAATTTAGTTTGAAATTTGCAGGGTGTAAAAAGATTTGTTGATGCATTTTACAAAGAGATTGTCAACTGTAAATGACAGTGCAGACTGTCTTGATTTCATGTGGAAATTTTTATATGAGTGGCACAAATACTCACATGACAAGAGCCATTTAATTCCACTGTGCACCTATAAAGATTATGTCTTTGTCAAAAAACAAAAAAGAAAGCAAATAAAACCTGTCATGGAACACTTATAACTACAATATTTTGTACATATAATGTTTAAAGGGTCTGTTATTACTGAGCATCATATAAATCATGCTCACAGGACAAGTAAACATGTACGTGATCACAATTGTGACCGGTGGGAAAATATAATGACCCATTATTGAACAGGCTACTGACTGACTCCCGTTATAACATTGCAGATTACAAAGTAGTTACAATAAATAAAACAAAGTAAAAAAAAAAATGTCCTTCCCTTTCCCTCCACAACTGCTTGATAGTAAAATAAATAATTAAAATGTCACTTTATTGTTTGCAATTTTCTTTTGAGTCCTGTTGAGCAACTGAGAAAAATTACTGTATCACACTTACCCTGTATTTTCCCACCTGCTAATATTTATCGGACTTTATTTATTTATTTATTTAAAGACGTAGTTTCTTTCACTGGGCTATTAAAGAGTAAAATAGTTGTGCCCACTCAGCTGGGAAAATTTTAGGATTAACCGGGTTAAAGCGGAGTCAAATAAAGTCATATAAAAGGAAAGCGATTATTTAAAATGTATGCCGAAGGTTCGAGAAAAAAATAACAACGATGCAAACAGAAATAAATCATTACTCTTACCTGGAACGAATCACTCATTTCTGCCTCAAGTCCTTCAAGATCATCCACAGAGGACGGAGTCTTTTTCAGAGTCAGGTCAGAGGTCAGCGTGCCCTCATTATAAGATCTGATGAACTTGAAGTCACTAGTGCGCGAGCCCGTGGTCAGATATGCGTCATAATTGTAAGTGCTGCGGAGAGTTCCCGCGCCCTCCACGTCTGCGTAATTTGGAGGGAGATACGCGCTGGGAATGGCTACAGCTCCATCAAACAACAGTCTGGGCTTTCTCCTGCGACAAAACCTCACGGCCAGGATGATGATGAGGAAGGTGAGGAAGAAAGTGGAAACGGACACCAGCGCGATGATCAAATAAAACGTCAGTTTGGAGCTGCTCTCGTCATGAGACATGTCTTTCAGTTCTGGAACTTCAGCCAGATTATCTGATATAAGTAAATACAATGCGCACGTGGCTGAGAGAGAGGACTGTCCGTTATCTCTCACGGAGACAATAAGGTTCTGTTTCATGCTGTCAGATTCAGAAATGTCCCGCTGCGTCCTGATCTCTCCGCTGTGGACACCGATAGTGAAAAGTCCCGGATCAGTCGCTTTAATAATGTGATACGAGAGCCACGCGTTCTGTCCAGAATCCGCGTCCACGGCGATCACCTTGGAGACCAGGGAGCCCGCCTGCGCAGCTCTGGGGACCATCTCGGTCATGAAGGAGTTCCCTTCCGGAGAGGGGTATAATATCTGAGGGGAGTTGTCATTCTCATCCGTTATGAAGACACTCACGGTCACGTTACTGCTCAGAGGAGGAGAACCGTTGTCTCTGGCTAACACGAGCACTTTGAAACTTCTCAACTGCTCGTAATCAAACGACCTCACGGCATGAAGTACCCCGGTGTCTCCGTTGATGGATAAAAAGGAGGACACCGGTGCGCCATTGACATCAAAGGGCAACAGAGAATAAACTACAGTGCCATTCTGTCTCCAGTCCGGGTCTGTAGCTGATACTGAACAAACAGAGGAGCCCGGTTTGTTATTTTCTTGCACATTAGCTCTGTAATTCTGCTCCTCAAATACAGGTGGGTTATCATTCACGTCAGCTACAGTGAAGTGAATATTCTTAGTGGAAGATAAAGGCGGAGAGCCCTCATCAGTAGCAGTAATTGTGATGTTATAATCAGACACCAGCTCGCGGTCTAATTCACCTGTGGTCACCAGAGAATAGTAATTTTTGATTGAAGGTACGAGTTTAAATGGGACGTTTTGCTGAATGGAGCAGCGCACCTGTCCGTTATTCTCAGAGTCTCTGTCCTGCACATTAATGATGCCAACCTCTGTACCGGGTGATGCATTCTCGGGAATGGGGCTGTTCAGAGAATTAAGTATTAAAAAAGGGGCGTTATCATTGATATCAACAACATCTATCAATACAGTGGAATGACTGGCTAATCCTTGACCGTCTTTAGCTTGAATAGGCAGTTCGATTGAATTCTCCTCCTCATAATCAATGAGTCCTGTAAGTTTAATCTCACCAGACACTGCATCAAGAGAAAATATTTCCATGAGACTTTCTGATAAATGACCAAATTCATATGTCACTTCTCCATTTTGTCCCTCGTCAGCATCAGTAGCACTCACAGTAACCACTACAATATCTACAGGAGAATTTTCAGGCAGACTGACTTTATAGACGGCCTGACTAAAGACTGGAGCATTATCATTAGCATCCAGTACAGTGACGTGTATGGCTACAGTACCTGATCTCGGTGGAGTCCCACCATCAACCGCAGTGAGAATTAAAGTCACCTCTTTTTGCTGCTCACGATCCAACTCTTTATTGAGCTCGAGCTCTCCATATTTTCTTCCATTTTCACGCGTAACTACATTTAAATGAAAGTGTTCATTGTTTTGTAATGTATATGACTGCACTGAATTCACACCAATATCCGCATCGTGGGCCTCATCTAATAAATAACGAGATCCTTTGACTGCTGATTCCCTTATTTCGAATTTGATACGATTTTGTTTGAATAATGGCGAATTGTCGTTGATATCCTCAATGTTGAGAATGAAGCGATGCAGCTCCAAAGGATTTTCCAGCACGAGCTCCTGTTTTATAACGCATGAAGATTTCTTTCCACAAAGACTTTCTCTGTCGATCCTCTCCGCTACTGTCAGTTCTCCAGTATTCAGATTAATATCACAGTATCGTTTTCTGTTTCCTTCGGTATGAATTCGAGCCTTACGAGATGATAGTCTTTTCACATCAAGCCCGAGATCTTTTGCTATATTTCCAATCACAGATCCGCGTTTCATCTCCTCCGGAAAAGAATAGCTCACGTCTCCATAAGCGGTGTGCGCCATAAGCACGAAGAACAAAAGGCCAAACATTTGAAATGCAACCCGGAAGATTTTGAAATCCATTTGTAACCTCAATAATAACCACGTCATAAACAGTTCCTTGTGCAAGAAAATATTTAACTAATCCTGAACGTGAGACAGAAATACAAACGATTAGAGGATGAGCTTCTGTCGACGTTTATCTATAGCAAAGCGAGCATGTAAGCCAAGCATATGACATCATGAGCAGGGAGGAGGAAAGTAAAATATGAAATCTAAAGGTTTTACTAGTGAACAGCGACACTGTGAGTCAAATGAGGAAACTGCATTAAAATCTTTGGCAGTGTAAATAAACGGACCTTGGTTTGAAAAAGAGTGGTAGTTGTTAAATAACGTCACAATATTCAGGGAATACTGTAACGTACATTCTTGGTGAGACAGAAAATACGCAAAACAAATTTCCACAATGTATATCCATACAAACCCCACGGGTTATATACAGAGAAACATTAAAGCAGAGAAAAAACCCGATCAGCCAGAGACACAATCTGTGCAGCACCATGGACAGAAACATGACAACTGCCCCCCTTCCGTCTCCTACTAATGTGAATTAGGAAAAGAAAATTGATAAAATTTTACAATAAGGTTCTGTACTTCAGCATTAGTAAGCTGATTAGTTTTCATCAACTAACAATTAAAAAAAAAAAAAAAATGTAAAAACATTAAGGCTAATGATCTATTTATATAAATACACTGCAGAATATTTTATTGTTAGCACATAACGCATTTAACTAATGTTAAAGTGTACTTATTTAATTGTTAAAATGTATTGGTAAATGTAGAAATTAACAAAAATTAATTAGCCTATATCTGAAAAGGATTGATCGCTGTTATGTCATTTTGACTATTATAATGTGGAAGTATGCTACCTCACTGTAGTGCAACCAAAATTATTTTTCTTAGGCTTAAGGTAATGCTACTGATATTATAATTAAAAACCATTTTCAAATGTTTTCAACATTAACAACATATTAAATAACCATATAGATTGCATTAATTTACCATCGACGTCATATGAGACCAGAAAAGACCAGTGACTCGAAATAGATCAGCAAATTATTTTAAAGTTTAAAACATGTAACAAGATGTTCTTTAATTTATTAACTAATTGAGTGAAAAGGAAATAAAACAAGTACAGTTGTGGCCAAAAATATTGGCACCCTTGGTAAATATGAGCAAAGAAGGCTGTGAAAAAAACAAAAAAACAAAAACAAATTCTGCATCGTTTATCCTTTTGATCTTCCATTAAAAACACAAAAAAATGTAACCTTTAATTGAAGTAAAACAATTGAAACAGGGAAAATGTCTCATTATGAAATAAATATTTTTCTCCAAAATGCATTGGCAATAATTATTGGCACCCTTTAATTCAATAATTTTTGCAACCTCCCTTTGCCAAGATAAGAGCTCTGAGTCTTCTCTTATAACGCCTAATGAGGTTGGAGAACACCTGGCAAGGGATCTGAGCCCATTCCTCCATACATAAACTCTCCAGATCCTTCAAATTCAGAGGTCCATGTTGGTGGACTCTCCTCTTCAGTTCACCCCACAAATTTTCTATGGGGTTCAGGTCAGGGGACTGGGATGGCCATGGCAGAACTTTGGATTTGTGGTCAGTGAACCATTTTTGTGTTGATTTTGATGTTTGTTTTGGATCATTGTCTTGCTGGAAGATCCAACCAGGGCCCATTGTAAGTTTTCTGGCAGAGGCAGTCAGGTTTTGATTTTTTATCTGTTGGTATTTGATAGAGTCCATGATGCCATGTATCTGAACAAGATGTCCAGGACCTCTGGCATAAAAACAGCCCCACAACATTAAAGATCCAGCACCACATTTAAACGTGGGCATTGGGTACTTCTTCATCTCTGTGTGTGCCAAACCCATCTCTGGTGTTTGATGCCAAAAAGCTCTTTTTTTATTTTTTTTATTTCATCTGACCATAGAACAGTTGCATTTGAAGTTCCAGTAGTGTCTGGCAAACTGAAGATGCTTGAGTTTTTTGTTGGATGAGAGCAGAGGCTTTATTACTTGAAACCCTCCCAAACAACTTGTGGTGATGTAGGTGATGTCTGATATTTTTTTTTTTTAAACCTTCTGACCCAAAGACCCATCTAATTTCTGCAATTCTCCAGCTGTGATCCTTGGAGGTTCTTTGGCCACTTGAACCATCCTCCTCACTGTGCATGGAGACATTACAGACACATGTCCTTTTCCAGGCCGATTCTTAAGATCTCCAGTTGATTGGAACTTGTTCATTATTGCCCTGATGGTGGAAAGGGGCATTTTCAATGCTTTGGCTATTTTCATATAGCCACTACCCATTTTGTGAAGCTCAACAACCTTTTGCATGACATCAGAAATATATTATTTAGTCTAACCCATTGTGATTGATGATTTAGGGAATATGGCCTGTGTGTTACCTTATATTTATACTCCTGTGAAACAGGAAGATATAGCTGAACAATTTCATGTTCGTTGTCACCCAGGTGCACTAAAAAATGTAAAATATGAATGGAAAATATACTTCAGATATATTTGACACATAAGAATTTATAGGGGTGCCAAAAATTGTGGCCAATGTGTTTTGGAGAAAAAAATATTTATTTAATGATGAGATTTTTCCCTCTAACAGTTGTTTTTCTTTAATTAAAGGATAGATTTTTGTGATTTTTTTTTTTTTTTTAATAAAAGATCAAAAGGATCAACAATGCAGATTTTTTTATCCACAGACTTCTTTGCTCATATTTACCATGGGTGCCATTATTTTTGGCCACAACTGTACTTGAATAACAGAAAGTAAGAGGATGAACAAAGTACTTTTTTTTTTTCTTTTCTTTTATTCCCATTAAAGTAATCTCTTTCAATTTGAAGTGTCAGTGAGTCATGAAAAAACTTCAATAAAACAAAGGGGAAAAGCTCAATGCAGAAACACACACCAATAAGTGACAATGATGGTGTCTAAAAATCGTGAATACAAGACAAAATAAATTTTTTTAAAAGAGTATCGCAATGAAGTTGGAAAATATTGCAAAAAGTATGGCATCATTAATCCTACCTGAATGGAATCACCAATTTCCGCATCAAGCCCCTCAAGATCATCCACAGAGGACGGAGTCTTTTTCAGAGTCAGGTCAGAGGTCAGCGTGCCCTCATTATAAGATCTGATGAACTTGAAGTCACTAGTGCGCGAGCCCGTGGTCAGATATGCATCATAATTGTAAGTGCTGCGGAGAGTTCCCGCGCCCTCCACGTCTGCATAATTTGGAGGGAGATACGCGCTGGGAATGGCTACAGCTCCATCAAACAACAGTCTGGGCTTTCTCCTGCGACAGAACCTCACGGCCAGGATGATGATGAGGAAGGTGAGGAAGAAAGTGGAAACGGACACCAGTGCGATGATCAAATAAAATGTCAGTTTGGAGCTGCTCTCGTCATGAGACATGTCTTTCAGTTCTGGAACTTCAGCCAAATTATCTGATAAAAGTAAATACAATGCGCACGTGGCTGAGAGAGAGGACTGTCCGTTATCTCTCACGGAGACAATAAGGTTCTGTTTCATGCTGTCAGATTCAGAAATGTCCCGCTGCGTCCTGATCTCTCCGCTGTGGACACCGATAGTGAAAAGTCCCGGATCAGTCGCTTTAATAATGTGATACGAGAGCCACGCGTTCTGTCCAGAATCCGCGTCCACGGCGATCACCTTGGAGACCAGGGAGCCCGCCTGCGCAGCTTTGGGGACCATCTCGGTCATGAAGGAGTTCCCTTCCGGAGAGGGGTATAATATCTGAGGGGAGTTGTCATTCTCATCCGTTATGAAGACACTCACGGTCACGTTACTGCTCAGAGGAGGAGACCCGTTGTCTCTGGCTAACACGAGCACTTTGAAACTTCTCAACTGCTCGTAATCAAACGACCTCACGGCATGAAGGACCCCGGTGTCTCCGTTGATGGATAAAAAGGAGGACACCGGTGCGCCATTGACATCAGAGGGCAACAGAGAATAAACTACAGTGCCATTCTGTCTCCAGTCCGGGTCTGTAGCTGATACTGAACAAACAGAGGAGCCCGGTTTGTTATTTTCTTGCACATTAGCTCTGTAATTCTGCTCCTCAAATACAGGTGGGTTATCATTCACGTCAGCTACAGTGAAGTGAATATTCTTAGTGGAAGATAAAGGCGGAGAGCCCTCATCAGTAGCAGTAATGGTGATGTTATAATCAGACACCAGCTCGCGGTCTAATTCACCTGTGGTCACCAGAGAATAGTAATTTTTGATTGAAGCTACGAGTTTAAATGGGACGTTTTGCTGAATGGAGCAGCGCACCTGTCCGTTATTCTCAGAGTCTCTGTCCTGCACATTAATGATGCCAACCTCTGTACCGGGTGACGCATTCTCGGGAATGGGGCTGTTCAGAGAATTAAGTATTAAAAAAGGGGCGTTATCATTGATATCAACAACATCTATTAATACAGAGGAATGACTGGCTAATCCTTGACCATCTTTAGCTTGAATAGGCAGTTCTATTGAATTCTCCTCCTCATAATCAATGAGTCCTGTAAGTTTAATCTCACCAGACACTGCATCAAGAGAAAATAATTCACGCAAGCTTTCTGATAAATGGCCAAAAGCATATGTCACCTCTCCATTTTGTCCCTCGTCAGCATCAGTAGCACTCACAGTAACCACTACAGTATCTACAGGAGAATTTTCAGGCAGACTGACTTTATAGACGGCCTGACTAAAGACTGGAGCATTATCATTAGCATCCAGTACAGTGACGTGTATGGCTACAGTACCTGATCTCGGTGGAGTCCCACCATCAACCGCAGTGAGAATTAAAGTCACCTCTTTTTGCTGCTCACGATCCAACTCTTTATTCAACACGAGCTCTCCGTATTTTCTTCCATTTGTCCGCGTAAGGACACTTAAAATAAAGTGTTCATTGTTTTGTAATATATATGACTGCACTGAATTCACACCAATATCCGCATCATGGGCCTCATCTAATAAATAACGAGATCCTTTGTCTGCTGATTCCCTTATTTCGAATTTAATAACACTATCTGTGAACTGTGGTGAATTATCATTTATGTCCTCAATATTAAGAATAAAACGATGCAGCTCCAAAGGATTTTCCAGCACGAGCTCCTGTTTTATAACGCATGAAGATTTCTTTCCACAAAGACTTTCTCTGTCGATCCTCTCCGCTACTGTCAGTTCTCCAGTATTCAGATTAATATCACAGTATCGTTTTCTGTTTCCTTCAGTAGGAATTCGAGCCTTACGAGATGATAGTCTTTTCACATCGAGCCCGAGATCTTTTGCTATATTTCCAATCACAGATCCGCGTTTCATCTCCTCCGGAAAAGAATAGCTCACGTCTCCATAAGCGGTGTGCGCCATAAGCACGAAGAACAAAAGGCAAAACATCTCATGAGCAACCCAGAAGCTTTTCAAATCCATATGGAGCACAAAAATAACAACGTTATAAAAGATTGAATGCGAAAGATATAACTTACATTTCAGACTAAATGTAGAATATGAGACAAATGCAAAAGATTAGAGAATGAGCCACTATCGACGTTTTCTATAACGAGGCGAGCTGGAATGGACTGACCCTGCAATGACATCATGAAGAGGGTGGAGGTAAGTTCATTATGAAATCTAAAGGTTTTACTGGTGAACAGCGACACAGTGAGTTAAATGAAGAAACTGCAGAACACTCATTTATTTGACAGTATGTTAACGCAACTTGGATCGAACAGGAATGATTTTCACAAAATGAATTAACAGTGTCAAGGACCTGCCGTGACGTATTACTACTTGAAGAGCAGAAAATGCACAATAACTTCTGTAATGTACATCCAAAAAGCCACGACTGGATACAGAATTGTATTACATAAAGAGGAAAATCCCAAACAAGTCAGATACACGATCTGCACAGCACTATGAACAGCAATAGGAAAAATAACCACGGTATTTCCTCTGATATTAAGCTGGACTGTTTCATGTTTGTAGTTTATTGACGTGAGTTTACAAATCTTTACATATGAATGACATTTTAATGACTGATTTGATAGAGGAATAATTTCGCTAAACTCTTTAAGTGACCAAAAAGAACCACTGACTCGATGAAATTGCTCATTAAGAAATGTTCCCTAAAAAAAATAAAAAAATAAAAATAAAAAAAAATAATAATTGAAAATGAAAAGGACGTAACAAATATTAAAAAAATCAGGCCACAAAGGAAAACTAAGGGAGCAACTTACTGAACTATTATTTAACTTGTTTTTATATCTTCAATTGACTGTAATGTCTAAAAATCAAAAATATTAGTCAATGATAAAATCGTAAAGAAAAAAAAAACAGCTTTATAAGTGAATCATAAAGAAAGGCGAAAATATGGGATGTTGGCTCCTTTTCCTGTATCCTCATTCACCTCTAAATATGTTCACAATTTTCTACAAAATCTACTTAAGTGAGCCTCATATCTATTTCTTTAACAAGAGAAACGAACCTATTACCAAAGAATGCAAAGTTTTTCTAATATAAAGGGAAACACATTCAAATTCATTTATAACTCCTGAAAATATTGAAAATATAGAAATAATTAAATGTCGGAGCTAAAATCATTAATTTAATCATTCAGTCATTAAAGAGAGCAGCCATACAAAAAAAAAAAAAATAAAAAAATAAAATAAAATAAAATAAAATAATAATAATAATAATACAAAAAATAATAATGAATAAAAATAAAACAATTAAAATGAATATATTGAGTATACTTGTCTGTACAGCACCATGGACAGCAACAGGAAAAATTTCCATTCAGTTTACTCGGTGTACTGTAAGTGCTGCACATTTAAAACATTGAACGGAACATTAAAACTCTTTAAAAACTTATTCAGTACTAAAAACTTATCTTTCAGAGGATGGCAAAATAATAATAATTGGCATTATTTTCTCCAGACTTATTGTACAAGATAGAGAGCACAACTGACTCCTCATAGAAGAGCAAATTAATATTAAAACATGAATAGAAACTGCTTAAAAACTTGAAGAATATATATGTTTTCAATTTTAAATCAAAAGTATTATCCAGTCTTGAAATACTTCAATGAAACAAGCCATGGAAATACAGTTAAAAAGTCACCAAAACCAAACCACCAATCAGCTATAATTATTGCAAAACGAAAAACTGATATTTCACAAAAAAGTAAAACTTAAAATTAGTGTAGAAAAATTATACAATTCTGCAAGAAAAGCAATGATAGTAGAATCATAGGTTTTTCCTGTAACAAGAATAAAGAATGAAAATGGAAACGCACACTTAAAATCAGCCCATTAAAGTCCTACTATAAATCAAGCAAAAGTAGAGAATCATTAATCCTACCTGAAACGAATCACCAATTTCCGCATCAAGCCCTTCAAGATCATCCACAGAGGACGGAGTCTTTTTCAGAGTCAGGTCAGAGGTCAGCGTGCCCTCATTATAAGATCTGATGAACTTGAAGTCACTAGTGCGCGAGCCCGTGGTCAGATATGCGTCATAATTGTAAGTGCTGCGGAGAGTTCCCGCGCCCTCCACGTCTGCGTAATTTGGAGGGAGATACGCGCTGGGAATGGCTACAGCTCCATCAAACAACAGTCTGGGCTTTCTCCTGCGACAAAACCTCACGGCCAGGATGATGATGAGGAAGGTGAGGAAGAAAGTGGAAACGGACACCAGCGCGATGATCAAATAAAACGTCAGTTTGGAGCTGCTCTCGTCATGAGACATGTCTTTCAGTTCTGGAACTTCAGCCAAATTATCTGATATAAGTAAATACAATGCGCACGTGGCCGAGAGAGAGGACTGTCCGTTATCTCTCACGGAGACAATAAGGTTCTGTTTCATGCTGTCAGATTCAGAAATGTCCCGCTGCGTCCTGATCTCTCCGCTGTGGACACCGATAGTGAAAAGTCCCGGATCAGTCGCTTTAATAATGTGATACGAGAGCCACGCGTTCTGTCCAGAATCCGCGTCCACGGCGATCACCTTGGAGACCAGGGAGCCCGCCTGCGCAGCTTTGGGGACCATCTCGGTCATGAAGGAGTTCCCTTCCGGAGAGGGGTATAATATCTGAGGGGAGTTGTCATTCTCATCCGTTATGAAGACACTCACGGTCACGTTACTGCTCAGAGGAGGAGACCCGTTGTCTCTGGCTAACACGAGCACTTTGAAACTTCTCAACTGCTCGTAATCAAACGACCTCACGGCATGAAGGACCCCGGTGTCTCCGTTGATGGATAAAAAGGAGGACACCGGTGCGCCATTGACATCAGAGGGCAACAGAGAATAAACTACAGTGCCATTCTGTCTCCAGTCCGGGTCTGTAGCTGATACTGAACAAACAGAGGAGCCCGGTTTGTTATTTTCTTGCACATTAGCTCTGTAATTCTGCTCCTCAAATACAGGTGGGTTATCATTCACGTCAGCTACAGTGAAGTGAATATTCTTAGTGGAAGATAAAGGCGGAGAGCCCTCATCAGTAGCAGTAATGGTGATGTTATAATCAGACACCAGCTCGCGGTCTAATTCACCTGTGGTCACCAGAGAATAGTAATTTTTGATTGAAGGTACGAGTTTAAATGGGACGTTTTGCTGAATGGAGCAGCGCACCTGTCCGTTATTCTCAGAGTCTCTGTCCTGCACATTAATGATGCCAACCTCTGTACCGGGTGATGCATTCTCGGGAATGGGGCTGTTCATAGAATTAAGTATTAAAAAAGGGGCATTATCATTGATATCAACAACATCTATCAATACAGTGGAATGACTGGCTAATCCTTGACCATCTTTAGCTTGAATGGGCAGTTCTATTGAATTCTCCTCCTCATAATCAATGAGTCCTGTAAATTTAATCTCACCAGACACTGCATCAAGAGAAAATATTTCCATGAGACTTTCTGATAAATGACCAAATTCATATGTCACTTCTCCATTTTGTCCTTCGTCAGCATCAGTAGCGCTCACAGTAACCACTACAGTATCTACAGGAGAATTTTCAGGCAGACTGACTTTATAGACGGCCTGACTAAAGACTGGAGCATTATCATTAGCATCCAGTACAGTGACGTGTATGGCTACAGTACCTGATCTCGGTGGAGTCCCACCATCAACCGCAGTGAGAATTAAAGTCACCTCTTTTTGCTGCTCACGATCCAACTCTTTATTGAGCTCGAGCTCTCCATATTTTCTTCCATTTTCACGCGTAACTACATTTAAATGAAAGTGTTCATTGTTTTGTAATGTATATGACTGCACTGAATTCACACCAATATCCGCATCGTGGGCCTCATCTAATAAATAACGAGATCCTTTGTCTGCTGATTCCTGTATTTCGAATTTGATACGATTTTGTTTGAATAATGGCGAATTGTCATTTATGTCCTCAATATTAAGAATAAAGCGATGCAGCTCCAAAGGATTTTCCAGCACGAGCTCCTGTTTTATAACGCATGAAGATTTCTTTCCACAAAGACTTTCTCTGTCGATCCTCTCCGCTACTGTCAGTTCTCCAGTATTCAGATTAATATCACAGTATCGTTTTCTGTTTCCTTCGGTATGAATTCGAGCCTTACGAGGTGATAGTCTGTTCACATCGAGCCCGAGATCCTTCGCTATATTTCCAATCACAGATCCGCGTTTCATCTCCTCCGGAAAAGAATAGCTCACGTCTCCATAAGCGGTGTGCGCCATAAGCACGAAGAACAAAAGGCCAAACATTTGAAATGCAACCCAGAAGATTTTGAAATCCATTTGTAACCTCAATAATAACCACGTCATAAACAGTTCCTTGTGCAAGAAAATATTTAACTAATCCAGAACGTGAGACAGAAATACAAACGATTAGAGGATGAGCTTCTGTCGACGTTTATCTATAGCAAAGCGAGCATGTAAGCCAAGCATATGACATCATGAGCAGGGAGGAGGAAAGTAAAATATGAAATCTAAAGGTTTTACTAGTGAACAGCGACACTGTGAGTCAAATGAGGAAACTGCATTAAAATCTTTGGCAGTGTAAATAAACGGACCTTGGTTTGAAAAAGAGTGGTAGTTGTTAAATAACGTCACAATATTCAGGGAATACTGTAACGTACATTCTTGGTGAGACAGAAAATACGCAAAACAAATTTCCACAATGTATATCCATACAAACCCCACGGGTTATATACAGAGAAACATTAAAGCAGAGAAAAAACCCGATCAGCCAGAGACACAATCTGTGCAGCACCATGGACAGAAACATGACAACTGCCCCCCTTCCGTCTCCTACTAATGTGAATTAGGAAAAGAAAATTGATAACATTTTACAATAAGGTTCTGTACTTCAGCATTAGTAAGCTGATTAGTTTTCATCAACTAACAATTAAAAAAAAAAAAAAAATGTAAAAACATTTAGGCTAATGATCTATTTATATAAATACACTGCAGAATATTTTATTGTTAGCACATAACGCATTTAACTAATGTTAAAGTGTACTTATTTAATTGTTAAAATGTATTGGTAAATGTAGAAATTAACAAAAATTAATTAGCCTATATCTGAAAAGGACTGATCGCTGTTATGTCATTTTGACTATTATAATGTGGAAGTATGCTACCTCACTGTAGTGCAACCAAAATTATTTTTCTTAGGCTTAAGGTAATGCTACTGATATTATAATTAAAAACCATTTTCAAATGTTTTCAACATTAACAACATATTAAATAACCATATAGATTGCATTAATTTACCATCGACGTCATATGAGACCAGAAAAGACCAGTGACTCGAAATAGATCAGCAAATTATTTTAAAGTTTAAAACATGTAACAAGATGTTCTTTAATTTATTAACTAATTGAGTGAAAAGGAAATAAAACAAGTACAGTTGTGGCCAAAAATATTGGCACCCTTGGTAAATATGAGCAAAGAAGGCTGTGAAAAAACAAAAAAACAAAAACAAATTCTGCATCGTTTATCCTTTTGATCTTCCATTAAAAACACAAAAAAATGTAACCTTTAATTGAAGTAAAACAATTGAAACAGGGAAAATGTCTCATTATGAAATAAATATTTTTCTCCAAAATGCATTGGCAATAATTATTGGCACCCTTTAATTCAATAATTTTTGCAACCTCCCTTTGCCAAGATAAGAGCTCTGAGTCTTCTCTTATAACGCCTAATGAGGTTGGAGAACACCTGGCAAGGGATCTGAGCCCATTCCTCCATACATAAACTCTCCAGATCCTTCAAATTCAGAGGTCCATGTTGGTGGACTCTCCTCTTCAGTTCACCCCACAAATTTTCTATGGGGTTCAGGTCAGGGGACTGGGATGGCCATGGCAGAACTTTGGATTTGTGGTCAGTGAACCATTTTTGTGTTGATTTTGATGTTTGTTTTGGATCATTGTCTTGCTGGAAGATCCAACCAGGGCCCATTGTAAGTTTTCTGGCAGAGGCAGCCAGGTTTTGATTTTTTATCTGTTGGTATTTGATAGAGTCCATGATGCCATGTATCTGAACAAGATGTCCAGGACCTCTGGCATAAAAACAGCCCCACAACATTAAAGATCCAGCACCACATTTAAACGTGGGCATTGGGTACTTCTTCATCTCTGTGTGTGCCAAACCCATCTCTGGTGCTTGCTGCCAAAAAGCTCTTTTTTTTTTTTTTTTTTTTTTGTTTCATCTGACCATAGAACTGTTGCATTTGAAGTTCCAGTAGTGTCTGGCAAACTGAAGATGCTTGAGTTTTTTGTTGGATGAGAGCAGAGGCTTTATTACTTGAAACCCTCCCAAACAACTTGTGGTGATGTAGGTGATGTCTGATATTTTTTTTTTTTAAACCTTCTGACCCAAAGACCCATCTAATTTCTGCAATTCTCCAGCTGTGATCCTTGGAGGTTCTTTGGCCACTTGAACCATCCTCCTCACTGTGCATGGAGACATTACAGACACATGTCCTTTTCCAGGCCGATTCTTAAGATCTCCAGTTGATTGGAACTTGTTCATTATTGCCCTGATGGTGGAAAGGGGCATTTTCAATGCTTTGGCTATTTTCATATAGCCACTACCCATTTTGTGAAGCTCAACAACCTTTTGCATGACATCAGAAATATATTATTTAGTCTAACCCACTGTGATTGATGATTTAGGGAATATGGCCTGTGTGTTACCTTATATTTATACTCCTGTGAAACAGGAAGATATAGCTGAACAATTTCATGTTCGTTGTCACCCAGGTGCACTAAAAAATGTAAAATATGAATGGAAAATATACTTCAGATATATTTGACACATAAGAATTTATAGGGGTGCCAAAAATTGTGGCCAATGTGTTTTGGAGAAAAAAATATTTATTTAATGATGAGATTTTTCCCTCTAACAGTTGTTTTTCTTTAATTAAAGGATAGATTTTTGTGATTTTTTTTTTTTTTTTAATAAAAGATCAAAAGGATCAACAATGCAGATTTTTTTATCCACAGACTTCTTTGCTCATATTTACCATGGGTGCCATTATTTTTGGCCACAACTGTACTTGAATAACAGAAAGTAAGAGGATGACCAAAGTACTTTTTTTTTTCTTTTCTTTTATTCCCATTAAAGTAATCTCTTTCAATTTGAAGTGTCAGTGAGTCATGAAAAAACTTCAATAAAACAAAGGGGAAAAGCTCAATGCAGAAACACACACCAATAAGTGACAATGATGGTGTCTAAAAATCGTGAATACAAGACAAAATAAAAATTTTTAAAAGAGTATCGCAATGAAGTTGGAAAATATTGCAAAAAGTATGGCATCATTAATCCTCCCTGAATGGAATCACCAATTTCCGCATCAAGCCCCTCAAGATCATCCACAGAGGACGGAGTCTTTTTCAGAGTCAGGTCAGAGGTCAGCGTGCCCTCATTATAAGATCTGATGAACTTGAAGTCACTAGTGCGCGAGCCCGTGGTCAGATATGCATCATAATTGTAAGTGCTGCGGAGAGTTCCCGCGCCCTCCACGTCTGCATAATTTGGAGGGAGATACGCGCTGGGAATGGCTACAGCTCCATCAAACAACAGTCTGGGCTTTCTCCTGCGACAGAACCTCACGGCCAGGATGATGATGAGGAAGGTGAGGAAGAAAGTGGAAACGGACACCAGTGCGATGATCAAATAAAATGTCAGTTTGGAGCTGCTCTCGTCATGAGACATGTCTTTCAGTTCTGGAACTTCAGCCAAATTATCTGATAAAAGTAAATACAATGCGCACGTGGCTGAGAGAGAGGACTGTCCGTTATCTCTCACGGAGACAATAAGGTTCTGTTTCATGCTGTCAGATTCAGAAATGTCCCGCTGCGTCCTGATCTCTCCGCTGTGGACACCGATAGTGAAAAGTCCCGGATCAGTCGCTTTAATAATGTGATACGAGAGCCACGCGTTCTGTCCAGAATCCGCGTCCACGGCGATCACCTTGGAGACCAGGGAGCCCGCCTGCGCAGCTTTGGGGACCATCTCGGTCATGAAGGAGTTCCCTTCCGGAGAGGGGTATAATATCTGAGGGGAGTTGTCATTCTCATCCGTTATGAAGACACTCACGGTCACGTTACTGCTCAGAGGAGGAGACCCGTTGTCTCTGGCTAACACGAGCACTTTGAAACTTCTCAACTGCTCGTAATCAAACGACCTCACGGCATGAAGGACCCCGGTGTCTCCGTTGATGGATAAAAAGGAGGACACCGGTGCGCCATTGACATCAGAGGGCAACAGAGAATAAACTACAGTGCCATTCTGTCTCCAGTCCGGGTCTGTAGCTGATACTGAACAAACAGAGGAGCCCGGTTTGTTATTTTCTTGCACATTAGCTCTGTAATTCTGCTCCTCAAATACAGGTGGGTTATCATTCACGTCAGCTACAGTGAAGTGAATATTCTTAGTGGAAGATAAAGGCGGAGAGCCCTCGTCAGTAGCAGTAATGGTGATGTTATAATCAGACACCAGCTCGCGGTCTAATTCACCTGTGGTCACCAGAGAATAGTAATTTTTGATTGAAGCTACGAGTTTAAATGGGACGTTTTGCTGAATGGAGCAGCGCACCTGTCCGTTATTCTCAGAGTCTCTGTCCTGCACATTAATGATGCCAACCTCTGTACCGGGTGACGCATTCTCGGGAATGGGGCTGTTCAGAGAATTAAGTATTAAAAAAGGGGCGTTATCATTGATATCAACAACATCTATTAATACAGAGGAATGACTGGCTAATCCTTGACCATCTTTAGCTTGAATAGGCAGTTCTATTGAATTCTCCTCCTCATAATCAATGAGTCCTGTAAGTTTAATCTCACCAGACACTGCATCAAGAGAAAATAATTCACGCAAGCTTTCTGATAAATGGCCAAAAGCATATGTCACCTCTCCATTTTGTCCCTCGTCAGCATCAGTAGCACTCACAGTAACCACTACAGTATCTACAGGAGAATTTTCAGGCAGACTGATTTTATAGACGGCCTGACTAAAGACTGGAGCATTATCATTAGCATCCAGTACAGTGACGTGTATGGCTACAGTACCTGATCTCGGTGGAGTCCCACCATCAACCGCAGTGAGAATTAAAGTCACCTCTTTTTGCTGCTCACGATCCAACTCTTTATTCAACACGAGCTCTCCGTATTTTCTTCCATTTGTCCGCGTAAGGACACTTAAAATAAAGTGTTCATTGTTTTGTAATGTATATGACTGCACTGAATTCACACCAATATCCGCATCATGGGCCTCATCTAATAAATAACGAGATCCTTTGTCTGCTGATTCCCTTATTTCGAATTTAATAACACTATCTGTGAACTGTGGTGAATTATCATTTATGTCCTCAATATTAAGAATAAAACGATGCAGCTCCAAAGGATTTTCCAGCACGAGCTCCTGTTTTATAACGCATGAAGATTTCTTTCCACAAAGACTTTCTCTTTCGATCCTCTCCGCTACTGTCAGTTCTCCAGTATTCAGATTAATATCACAGTATCGTTTTCTGTTTCCTTCAGTAGGAATTCGAGCCTTACGAGATGATAGTCTTTTCACATCGAGCCCGAGATCTTTTGCTATATTTCCAATCACAGATCCGCGTTTCATCTCCTCCGGAAAAGAATAGCTCACGTCTCCATAAGCGGTGTGCGCCATAAGCACGAAGAACAAAAGGCAAAACATCTCATGAGCAACCCAGAAGCTTTTCAAATCCATATGGAGCACAAAAATAACAACGTTATAAAAGATTGAATGCGAAAGATATAACTTACATTTCAGACTAAATGTAGAATATGAGACAAATGCAAAAGATTAGAGAATGAGCCACTATCGACGTTTTCTATAACGAGGCGAGCTGGAATGGACTGACCCTGCAATGACATCATGAAGAGGGTGGAGGTAAATTCATTATGAAATCCAAAGGTTTTACTGGTGAACAGCGACACAGTGAGTTAAATGAAGAAACTGCAGAACACTCATTTATTTGACAGTATGTTAACGCAACTTGGATCGAACAGGAATGATTTTCACAAAATGAATTAACAGTGTCAAGGACCTGCCGTGACGTATTACTACTTGAAGAGCAGAAAATGCACAATAACTTCTGTAATGTACATCCAAAAAGCCACGACTGGATACAGAATTGTATTACATAAAGAGGAAAATCCCAAACAAGTCAGATACACGATCTGCACAGCACTATGAACAGCAATAGGAAAAATAACCACGGTATTTCCTCTGATATTAAGCTGGACTGTTTCATGTTTGTAGTTTATTGACGTGAGTTTACAAATCTTTACATATGAATGACATTTTAATGACTGATTTGATAGAGGAATAATTTCGCTAAACTCTTTAAGTGACCAAAAAGAACCACTGACTCGATGAAATTGCTCATTAAGAAATGTTCCCTAAAAAAAATAAAAAAATAAAAATAAAAAAAAATAATAATTGAAAATGAAAAGGACGTAACAAATATTAAAAAAATCAGGCCACAAAGGAAAACTAAGGGAGCAACTTACTGAACTATTATTTAACTTGTTTTTATATCTTCAATTGACTGTAATGTCTAAAAATCAAAAATATTAGTCAATGATAAAATCGTAAAGAAAAAAAAAAACAGCTTTATAAGTGAATCATAAAGAAAGGCGAAAATATGGGATGTTGGCTCCTTTTCCTGTATCCTCATTCACCTCTAAATATGTTCACAATTTTCTACAAAATCTACTTAAGTGAGCCTCATATCTATTTCTTTAACAAGAGAAACGAACCTATTACCAAAGAATGCAAAGTTTTTCTAATATAAAGGGAAACACATTCAAATTCATTTATAACTCCTGAAAATATTGAAAATATAGAAATAATTAAATGTCGGAGCTAAAATCATTAATTTAATCATTCAGTCATTAAAGAGAGCAGCCATACAAAAAAAAAAAAAATAAAAAAATAAAATAAAATAAAATAAAATAATAATAATAATAATACAAAAAATAATAATGAATAAAAATAAAACAATTAAAATGAATATATTGAGTATACTTGTCTGTACAGCACCATGGACAGCAACAGGAAAAATTTCCATTCAGTTTACTCGGTGTACTGTAAGTGCTGCACATTTAAAACATTGAACGGAACATTAAAACTCTTTAAAAACTTATTCAGTACTAAAAACTTATCTTTCAGAGGATGGCAAAATAATAATAATTGGCATTATTTTCTCCAGACTTATTGTACAAGATAGAGAGCACAACTGACTCCTCATAGAAGAGCAAATTAATATTAAAACATGAATAGAAACTGCTTAAAAACTTGAAGAATATATATGTTTTCAATTTTAAATCAAAAGTATTATCCAGTCTTGAAATACTTCAATGAAACAAGCCATGGAAATACAGTTAAAAAGTCACCAAAACCAAACCACCAATCAGCTATAATTATTGCAAAACGAAAAACTGATATTTCACAAAAAAGTAAAACTTAAAATTAGTGTAGAAAAATTATACAATTCTGCAAGAAAAGCAATGATAGTAGAATCATAGGTTTTTCCTGTAACAAGAATAAAGAATGAAAATGGAAACGCACACTTAAAATCAGCCCATTAAAGTCCTACTATAAATCAAGCAAAAGTAGAGAATCATTAATCCTACCTGAAACGAATCACCAATTTCCGCATCAAGCCCTTCAAGATCATCCACAGAGGACGGAGTCTTTTTCAGAGTCAGGTCAGAGGTCAGCGTGCCCTCATTATAAGATCTGATGAACTTGAAGTCACTAGTGCGCGAGCCCGTGGTCAGATATGCGTCATAATTGTAAGTGCTGCGGAGAGTTCCCGCGCCCTCCACGTCTGCGTAATTTGGAGGGAGATACGCGCTGGGAATGGCTACAGCTCCATCAAACAACAGTCTGGGCTTTCTCCTGCGACAAAACCTCACGGCCAGGATGATGATGAGGAAGGTGAGGAAGAAAGTGGAAACGGACACCAGCGCGATGATCAAATAAAACGTCAGTTTGGAGCTGCTCTCGTCATGAGACATGTCTTTCAGTTCTGGAACTTCAGCCAAATTATCTGATATAAGTAAATACAATGCGCACGTGGCCGAGAGAGAGGACTGTCCGTTATCTCTCACGGAGACAATAAGGTTCTGTTTCATGCTGTCAGATTCAGAAATGTCCCGCTGCGTCCTGATCTCTCCGCTGTGGACACCGATAGTGAAAAGTCCCGGATCAGTCGCTTTAATAATGTGATACGAGAGCCACGCGTTCTGTCCAGAATCCGCGTCCACGGCGATCACCTTGGAGACCAGGGAGCCCGCCTGCGCAGCTTTGGGGACCATCTCGGTCATGAAGGAGTTCCCTTCCGGAGAGGGGTATAATATCTGAGGGGAGTTGTCATTCTCATCCGTTATGAAGACACTCACGGTCACGTTACTGCTCAGAGGAGGAGACCCGTTGTCTCTGGCTAACACGAGCACTTTGAAACTTCTCAACTGCTCGTAATCAAACGACCTCACGGCATGAAGGACCCCGGTGTCTCCGTTAATGGATAAAAAGGAGGACACCGGTGCGCCATTGACATCAGAGGGCAACAGAGAATAAACTACAGTGCCATTCTGTCTCCAGTCCGGGTCTGTAGCTGATACTGAACAAACAGAGGAGCCCGGTTTGTTATTTTCTTGCACATTAGCTCTGTAATTCTGCTCCTCAAATACAGGTGGGTTATCATTCACGTCAGCTACAGTGAAGTGAATATTCTTAGTGGAAGATAAAGGCGGAGAGCCCTCATCAGTAGCAGTAATGGTGATGTTATAATCAGACACCAGCTCGCGGTCTAATTCACCTGTGGTCACCAGAGAATAGTAATTTTTGATTGAAGGTACGAGTTTAAATGGGACGTTTTGCTGAATGGAGCAGCGCACCTGTCCGTTATTCTCAGAGTCTCTGTCCTGCACATTAATGATGCCAACCTCTGTACCGGGTGATGCATTCTCGGGAATGGGGCTGTTCATAGAATTAAGTATTAAAAAAGGGGCATTATCATTGATATCAACAACATCTATCAATACAGTGGAATGACTGGCTAATCCTTGACCATCTTTAGCTTGAATGGGCAGTTCTATTGAATTCTCCTCCTCATAATCAATGAGTCCTGTAAATTTAATCTCACCAGACACTGCATCAAGAGAAAATATTTCCATGAGACTTTCTGATAAATGACCAAATTCATATGTCACTTCTCCATTTTGTCCTTCGTCAGCATCAGTAGCGCTCACAGTAACCACTACAGTATCTACAGGAGAATTTTCAGGCAGACTGACTTTATAGACGGCCTGACTAAAGACTGGAGCATTATCATTAGCATCCAGTACAGTGACGTGTATGGCTACAGTACCTGATCTCGGTGGAGTCCCACCATCAACCGCAGTGAGAATTAAAGTCACCTCTTTTTGCTGCTCACGATCCAACTCTTTATTGAGCTCGAGCTCTCCATATTTTCTTCCATTTTCACGCGTAACTACATTTAAATGAAAGTGTTCATTGTTTTGTAATGTATATGACTGCACTGAATTCACACCAATATCCGCATCGTGGGCCTCATCTAATAAATAACGAGATCCTTTGTCTGCTGATTCCTGTATTTCGAATTTGATACGATTTTGTTTGAATAATGGCGAATTGTCATTTATGTCCTCAATATTAAGAATAAAGCGATGCAGCTCCAAAGGATTTTCCAGCACGAGCTCCTGTTTTATAACGCATGAAGATTTCTTTCCACAAAGACTTTCTCTGTCGATCCTCTCCGCTACTGTCAGTTCTCCAGTATTCAGATTAATATCACAGTATCGTTTTCTGTTTCCTTCGGTATGAATTCGAGCCTTACGAGGTGATAGTCTGTTCACATCGAGCCCGAGATCCTTCGCTATATTTCCAATCACAGATCCGCGTTTCATCTCCTCCGGAAAAGAATAGCTCACGTCTCCATAAGCGGTGTGCGCCATAAGCACGAAGAACAAAAGGCCAAACATTTGAAATGCAACCCAGAAGATTTTGAAATCCATTTGTAACCTCAATAATAACCACGTCATAAACAGTTCCTTGTGCAAGAAAATATTTAACTAATCCAGAACGTGAGACAGAAATACAAACGATTAGAGGATGAGCTTCTGTCGACGTTTATCTATAGCAAAGCGAGCATGTAAGCCAAGCATATGACATCATGAGCAGGGAGGAGGAAAGTAAAATATGAAATCTAAAGGTTTTACTAGTGAACAGCGACACTGTGAGTCAAATGAGGAAACTGCATTAAAATCTTTGGCAGTGTAAATAAACGGACCTTGGTTTGAAAAAGAGTGGTAGTTGTTAAATAACGTCACAATATTCAGGGAATACTGTAACGTACATTCTTGGTGAGACAGAAAATACGCAAAACAAATTTCCACAATGTATATCCATACAAACCCCACGGGTTATATACAGAGAAACATTAAAGCAGAGAAAAAACCCGATCAGCCAGAGACACAATCTGTGCAGCACCATGGACAGAAACATGACAACTGCCCCCCTTCCGTCTCCTACTAATGTGAATTAGGAAAAGAAAATTGATAACATTTTACAATAAGGTTCTGTACTTCAGCATTTGTAAGCTGATTAGTTTTCATCAACTAACAATTAAAAAAAAAAAAAAAATGTAAAAACATTTAGGCTAATGATCTATTTATATAAATACACTGCAGAATATTTTATTGTTAGCACATAACGCATTTAACTAATGTTAAAGTGTACTTATTTAATTGTTAAAATGTATTGGTAAATGTAGAAATTAACAAAAATTAATTAGCCTATATCTGAAAAGGATTGATCGCTGTTATGTCATTTTGACTATTATAATGTGGAAGTATGCTACCTCACTGTAGTGCAACCAAAATTATTTTTCTTAGGCTTAAGGTAATGCTACTGATATTATAATTAAAAAACATTTTCAAATGTTTTCAACATTAACAACATATTAAATAACCATATAGATTGCATTAATTTACCATCGACGTCATATGAGACCAGAAAAGACCAGTGACTCGAAATAGATCAGCAAATTATTTTAAAGTTTAAAACATGTAACAAGATGTTCTTTAATTTATTAACTAATTGAGTGAAAAGGAAATAAAACAAGTACAGTTGTGGCCAAAAATATTGGCACCCTTGGTAAATATGAGCAAAGAAGGCTGTGAAAAAAACAAAAAAACAAAAACAAATTCTGCATCGTTTATCCTTTTGATCTTCCATTAAAAACACAAAAAAATGTAACCTTTAATTGAAGTAAAACAATTGAAACAGGGAAAATGTCTCATTATGAAATAAATATTTTTCTCCAAAATGCATTGGCAATAATTATTGGCACCCTTTAATTCAATAATTTTTGCAACCTCCCTTTGCCAAGATAAGAGCTCTGAGTCTTCTCTTATAACGCCTAATGAGGTTGGAGAACACCTGGCAAGGGATCTGAGCCCATTCCTCCATACAGAAATTCTCCAGATCCTTCAAATTCAGAGGTCCATGTTGGTGGACTCTCCTCTTCAGTTCACCCCACAAATTTTCTATGGGGTTCAGGTCTGGGGACTGGGATGGCCATGGCAGAACCTTGGTTTTGTGGTCAGTGAACCATTTTTGTGTTGATTTTGATGTTTGTTTTGGATCATTGTCTTGCTGGAAGATCCAACCAGGGTCTATTGTAAGCTTTCTGGCAGAGGCAGCCAGGTTTTGATTTTTTATCTGTTGGTATTTGATAGAGTCCATGATGCCATGTATCTGAACAAGATGTCCAGGACCTCTGGCATAAAAACAGCCCCACAACATTAAAGATCCAGCACCACATTTAAACGTGGGCACTGGGTACTTCTTCATCTCTGTGTGTGCCAAACCCATCTCTGGTGTTTGATGCCAAAAAGCTCTTTTTTTATTTTTTTTATTTCATCTGACCATAGAACAGTTGCATTTGAAGTTCCAGTAGTGTCTGGCAAACTGAAGACACTTGAGTTTGTTGCTGGATGAGAGCAGAGGCTTTTTTTCTTGAAAACCTCCTAAACAACTTGTGGTGATGTAGGTTATGTCTGATATATATATATATATATATTTATTTATTTATTTATTTTTTTTAGACTTTCTGACCCCAAGACCCATCTAATTTCTGCAATTCTCCAGCTGTGATCACTGGAGATTCTTTGGCCACTTGAACCATCCTCCTCACTGTGCATGGAGACATTATAGACACACGTCCTTTTCCAGGCCGATTCTTAAGATCTCCAGTTGATTGGAACTTGTTAATTATTGCCCTGATGGTGGAAATGAGCATTTTTAATGCTTTGGCTATTTTCTTATAGCAACTACCAATTTTGTGAAGCTCAACAACCTTTTGCCGGACATCAGAACTAAATTCTTTAGTCTAACCCATTGTGATTGATGATTAAGGGAATTTGGCCTGTGTGTTACCTTATATTTATACTCCTGTGAAAAAGGAAGTCAAGGCTGAACAATTTCATGTTCCTTGTCACCCAGGTGCACTAAAAAATGTAAAAAATGAATGGGAATATAATTCAGATATATTTTACTCATAAGAATTTATAGGGGTGCCAATAATTGTGGCCAACGTGTTTTGAAGAAAAAAAATATTTATTTAATAATGAGATTTTCCCCTCTTTCAATTGTTTTACTTTAATTAAAGGTTAGATTTTTGTAATTTTTTTTTTTTAATGAAAGATCAAAAGGATCAACAATGCAGATTTTATTTATTTTTCACAGCCTTCTTTGCTCATATTTACCATGGGTGCCATTATTTTTGGCCACCACTGTACTTGAAAAAACAGAAAGTAAGAGGATGACCAAAGTACTTTTTTTTCTTTTCTTTTTTTCCCATTAAAGTAATCTCTTTCAATTTGAAGTGTCAGCGAGTCATGAAAAAACTTCAATAAAACAAAGGGAAAAAGCTCAATGCAGAAACACACACCAATAAAAGGCAATGATGGCGTCTAAAAATCGTGAATACAAGACAAAATAACAATTTGAAAAAGAGAATTGCAATGAAGGGTTTTTTGTTTTTTTTTGTTTTTTTTGTTTTGTTTTTTTTAAAATAAGTATGGCATCATTAATCCTACCTGAATGGAATCACCAATTTCCGCATCAAGCCCCTCAAGATCATCCACAGAGGACGGAGTCTTTTTCAGAGTCAGGTCAGAGGTCAGCGTGCCCTCATTATAAGATCTGATGAATTTGAAGTCACTAGTGCGCGAGCCCGTGGTCAGATATGCGTCATAATTGTAAGTGCTGCGGAGAGTTCCCGCGCCCTCCACGTCTGCGTAATTTGGAGGGAGATACGCGCTGGGAATGGCTACAGCTCCATCAAACAACAGTCTGGGCTTTCTCCTGCGACAAAACCTCACGGCCAGGATGATGATGAGGAAGGTGAGGAAGAAAGTGGAAACGGACACCAGCGCGATGATCAAATAAAACGTCAGTTTGGAGCTGCTCTCGTCATGAGACATGTCTTTCAGTTCTGGAACTTCAGCCAAATTATCTGATATAAGTAAATACAATGCGCACGTGGCTGAGAGAGAGGACTGTCCGTTATCTCTCACGGAGACAATAAGGTTCTGTTTCATGCTGTCAGATTCAGAAATGTCCCGCTGCGTCCTGATCTCTCCGCTGTGGACACCGATAGTGAAAAGTCCCGGATCAGTCGCTTTAATAATGTGATACGAGAGCCACGCGTTCTGTCCAGAATCCGCGTCCACGGCGATCACCTTGGAGACCAGGGAGCCCGCCTGCGCAGCTTTGGGGACCATCTCGGTCATGAAGGAGTTCCCTTCCGGAGAGGGGTATAATATCTGAGGGGAGTTGTCATTCTCATCCGTTATGAAGACACTCACGGTCACGTTACTGCTCAGAGGAGGAGAACCGTTGTCTCTGGCTAACACGAGCACTTTGAAACTTCTCAACTGCTCGTAATCAAACGACCTCTCGGCATGAAGGACCCCGGTGTCTCCGTTAATGGATAAAAAGGAGGACACCGGTGCGCCATTGACATCAGAGGGCAACAGAGAATAAACTACAGTGCCATTCTGTCTCCAGTCCGGGTCTGTAGCTGATACTGAACAAACAGAGGAGCCCGGTTTGTTATTTTCTTGCACATTAGCTCTGTAATTCTGCTCCTCAAATACAGGTGGGTTATCATTCACGTCAGCTACAGTGAAGTGAATATTCTTAGTGGAAGATAAAGGCGGAGAGCCCTCATCAGTAGCAGTAATTGTGATGTTATAATCAGACACCAGCTCGCGGTCTAATTCACCTGTGGTCACCAGAGAATAGTAATTTTTGATTGAAGCTACGAGTTTAAATGGGACGTTTTGTTGAATGGAGCAGCGCACCTGTCCGTTATTCTCAGAGTCTCTGTCCTGCACATTAATGATGCCAACCTCTGTACCGGGTGACGCATTCTCGGGAATCGGGGTGTTCATGGAATTAAGTGATAATGACAGGAGCGTTATCATTTATATCAATAACATCGATTACTACATTGGACCGACCTGCTAGCCCTTGACCATCTTTAGCTTGAATTGGCAGTTCAATTGAATTCTCCTCCTCATAATCAATGAGTCCTGTAAGTTTAATCTCACCAGACACTGCATCAAGAGAAAATAATTCACGCAAGCTTTCTGATAAATGGCCAAAAGCATATGTCACTTCTCCATTTTGTCCCTCATCAGCATCAGTAGCACTCACAGTAACCACTACAGTATGTACAGGAGAATTTTCAGGCAGACTGACTTTATAGACGGCCTGACTAAAGACTGGAGCATTATCATTAGCATCCAGTACAGTGACGTGTATGGCTACAGTACCTGATCTCGGTGGAGTCCCACCATCAACCGCAGTGAGAATTAAAGTCACCTCTTTTTGCTGCTCACGATCCAACTCTTTATTCAACACGAGCTCTCCATATTTTCTTCCATTTGACCCCGTAAGGACACTTAAAATAAAGTGTTCATTGTTTTGTAATGTATATGACTGCACTGAATTCACACCAATATCCGCATCGTGGGCCTCATCTAATAAATAACGAGATCCTTTGTCTGCTGATTCCTGTATTTCGAATTTAATAACACTATCTGTGAACTGTGGTGAATTATCATTTATATCCTCAATGTTGAGAATGAAGCGATGCAGCTCCAAAGGATTTTCCAGCACGAGCTCCTGTTTTATAACACATGAAGATTTCTTTCCACAAAGACTTTCTCTGTCGATCCTCTCCGCTACTGTCAGTTCTCCAGTATTCAGATTAATATCACAGTATCGTTTTCTGTTTCCTTCGGTATGAATTCGAGTCTTACGAGATGATAGTCTGTTCACATCGAGCCCGAGATCTTTTGCTATATTTCCAATCACAGATCCGCGTTTCATCTCCTCCGGAAAAGAATAGCTCACGTCTCCATAAGCGGTGTGCGCCATAAGCACGAAGAACAAAAGGCAAAACATCTCATGAGCAACCCAGAAGCTTTTCAAATCCAAATGAAGCACAAAAATAACAACGTTATAAAAGATTGAATGCGAAAGATATAACTTACATTTCAGACTAAATGTAGAATATGAGACAAATGCAAAAGATTAGAGAATGAGCCACTATCGACGTTTTCTTTAACGAGGCGAGCTGGAATGGACTGACCCTGCAATGACATCATGAAGAGGGTGGAGGTAAGTTCATTATGAAATCCAAAGGTTTTACTGGTGAACAGCGACACAGTGAGTTAAATGAAGAAACTGCAGAACACTCATTTATTTGACAGTATGTTAACGCAACTTGGATCGAACAGGAATGATTTTCACAAAATGAATTAACAGTGTCAAGGACCTGCCGTGACGTATTACTACTTGAAGAGCAGAAAATGCACAATAACTTCTGTAATGTACATCCAAAAAGCCACGACTGGATACAGAATTGTATTAAATAAAGAGGAAAATCCCAAACAAGTCAGATACACGATCTGCACAGCACTATGAACAGCAATAGGAAAAATAACCACGGTATTTCCTCTGATATTAAACTGGACTGTTTCATGTTTGTAGTTTATTGACGTGAGTTTACAAATCTTTACATATGAATGACATTTTAATGACTGATTTGATAGAGGAATAATTTCGCTAAACTCTTTAAGTGACCAAAAAGAACCACTGACTCGATGAAATTGCTCATTAAGAAATGTTCCCTAAAAAATAAAAAATAAAAATAAAAAAATAATAATTGAAAATGAAAAGGACGTAATAAAAAATTAAAAAATTCAGGCTATAAAGGAAAACTAAGGGAGCAACTTACTGAATAATTTTTTAACTTGTTTTTATATCTTCACTTGACTGTAATGTCTAAAAATCAAAAGTATTAGTCAATGACAAAATCGTAAAAAAAATAAAATAAAAAAAATAAAAAACAGCTTTATAAGTGAATCATAAAGAAAGGCGAAAATATGGGATGTTGGCTCCTTTTCCTGTATCCTCATTCACCTCTAAATGTGTTCACAATTTTCTACAAAATCTACTTAAGTGAGCCTCATATCTATTTCTTTAACAAGAGAAACGAACCTATTACCAAAGAATGCAAAGTTTTTCTAATATAAAGGGAAACACATTCAAATTCATTTATAACTCCTGAAAATATTGAAAATATAGAAATAATTAAATGTCGGAGCTAAAATCATTAATTTAATCATTCAGTCATTAAAGAGAGCAGCCATACAAAAAAAAAAAAAAAAAAAAAAAAAAAAATAATAATAATAATAATAATACAAAAAATAATAATGAATAAAAATAAAACAATTAAAATGAATATATTGAGTATACTTGTCTGTACAGCACCATGGACAGCAACAGGAAAATTTTCCATTCAGTTTACTCGGTGTACTGTAAGTGCTGCACATTTAAAACATTGAACGGAACATTAAAACTCTTTAAAAACTTATTCAGTACTAAAAACTTATCTTTCAGAGGATGGCAAAATAATAATAATTGGCATTATTTTCTCCAGACTTATTGTACAAGATAGAGAGCACAACTGACTAATCATAGAAGAGCAAATTAATATTAAAACATGAATAGAAACTGCTTAAAAACTTGAAGAATATATATGTTTTCAATTTTAAATCAAAAGTATTATCCAGTCTTGAAATACTTCAATGAAACAAGCCATGGAAATACAGTTCAAAGTCACCAAAACCAAACCACCAATCAGCTATAATTATTGCAAAACGAAAAACTGATATTTCACAAAAAAGTAAAACTTAAAATTAGTGTAGAAAAATTATACAATTCTGCAAGAAAAGCAATGATAGTAGAATCATAGGTTTTTCCTGTAACAAGAATAAAGAATGAAAATGAAAACGCACACTTAAAATCAGCCCATTAAAGTCCTACTATAAATCAAGCAAAAGTAGAGAATCATTAATCCTACCTGAAACGAATCACCAATTTCCGCATCAAGCCCTTCAAGATCATCCACAGAGGACGGAGTCTTTTTCAGAGTCAGGTCAGAGGTCAGCGTGCCCTCATTATAAGATCTGATGAACTTGAAGTCACTAGTGCGCGAGCCCGTGGTCAGATATGCGTCATAATTGTAAGTGCTGCGGAGAGTTCCCGCGCCCTCCACGTCTGCGTAATTTGGAGGGAGATACGCGCTGGGAATGGCTACAGCTCCATCAAACAACAGTCTGGGCTTTCTCCTGCGACAAAACCTCACGGCCAGGATGATGATGAGGAAGGTGAGGAAGAAAGTGGAAACGGACACCAGCGCGATGATCAAATAAAACGTCAGTTTGGAGCTGCTCTCGTCATGAGACATGTCTTTCAGTTCTGGAACTTCAGCCAAATTATCTGATATAAGTAAATACAATGCGCACGTGGCTGAGAGAGAGGACTGTCCGTTATCTCTCACGGAGACAATAAGGTTCTGTTTCATGCTGTCAGATTCAGAAATGTCCCGCTGCGTCCTGATCTCTCCGCTGTGGACACCGATAGTGAAAAGTCCCGGATCAGTCGCTTTAATAATGTGATACGAGAGCCACGCGTTCTGTCCAGAATCCGCGTCCACGGCGATCACCTTGGAGACCAGGGAGCCCGCCTGCGCAGCTTTGGGGACCATCTCGGTCATGAAGGAGTTCCCTTCCGGAGAGGGGTATAATATCTGAGGGGAGTTGTCATTCTCATCCGTTATGAAGACACTCACGGTCACGTTACTGCTCAGAGGAGGAGACCCGTTGTCTCTGGCTAACACGAGCACTTTGAAACTTCTCAACTGCTCGTAATCAAACGACCTCACGGCATGAAGGACCCCGGTGTCTCCGTTGATGGATAAAAAGGAGGACACCGGTGCGCCATTGACATCAGAGGGCAACAGAGAATAAACTACAGTGCCATTCTGTCTCCAGTCCGGGTCTGTAGCTGATACTGAACAAACAGAGGAGCCCGGTTTGTTATTTTCTTGCACATTAGCTCTGTAATTCTGCTCCTCAAATACAGGTGGGTTATCATTCACGTCAGCTACAGTGAAGTGAATATTCTTAGTGGAAGATAAAGGCGGAGAGCCCTCATCAGTAGCAGTAATTGTGATGTTATAATCAGACACCAGCTCGCGGTCTAATTCACCTGTGGTCACCAGAGAATAGTAATTTTTGATTGAAGGTACGAGTTTAAATGGGACGTTTTGCTGAATGGAGCAGCGCACCTGTCCGTTATTCTCAGAGTCTCTGTCCTGCACATTAATGATGCCAACCTCTGTACCGGGTGACGCATTCTCGGGAATCGGGGCTGTTCAGTGGAATTAAGTATTATGATAGGGGCGTTATCATTTATATCAATAACATCGATTACTACAGTGGACCGACCTGCTAGCCCTTGACCATCTTTAGCTTGAATTGGCAGTTCGATTGAATTCTCCTCCTCATAATCAATGAGTCCTGTAAATTTAATCTCACCAGACACTGCATCAAGAGAAAATAATTCACGCAAGCTTTCTGATAAATGGCCAAAAGCATATGTCACCTCTCCATTTTGTCCCTCGTCAGCATCAGTAGCACTCACAGTAACCACTACAGTATGTACAGGAGAATTTTCAGGCAGACTGACTTTATAGACGGCCTGACTAAAGACTGGAGCATTATCATTAGCATCCAGTACAGTGACGTGTATGGCTACAGTACCTGATCTCGGTGGAGTCCCACCATCAACCGCAGTGAGAATTAAAGACACCTCTTTTTGCTGCTCACGATCCAACTCTTTATTGAGCTCGAGCTCTCCATATTTTCTTCCATTTGACCCCGTAAGGACACTTAAAATAAAGTGTTCATTGTTTTGTAATGTATATGACTGCACTGAATTCACACCAATATCCGCATCGTGGGCCTCATCTAATAAATAACGAGATCCTTTGACTGCTGATTCCCTTATTTCGAATTTAATAACACTATCTGTGAACTGTGGTGAATTATCATTTATATCCTCAATGTTGAGAATGAAGCGATGCAGCTCCAAAGGATTTTCCAGCACGAGCTCCTGTTTTATAACGCATGAAGATTTCTTTCCACAAAGACTTTCTCTGTCGATCCTCTCCGCTACTGTCAGTTCTCCAGTATTCAGATTAACATCACAGTATCGTTTTCTGTTTCCTTCAGTAGGAATTCGAGCCTTACGAGGTGATAGTCTGTTCACATCAAGCCCGAGATCTTTTGCTATATTTCCAATCACAGATCCGCGTTTCATCTCCTCCGGAAAAGAATAGCTCACGTCTCCATAAGCGGTGTGCGCCATAAGCACGAAGAACAAAAGGCAAAACATCTCATGAGCAACCCAAAAGCTTTTCAAATCCATATGAAGCACAAAAATAACAATGTTATAAAAGATTGAATGCGAAAGATATAACTTACATTTCAGACTAAATGTAGAATATGAGACAAATGCAAAAGATTAGAGAATGAGCCACTATCGACGTTTTCTATAACGAGGCGAGCTGGAATGGACTGACCCTGCAGTGACATCATGAAGAGGGTGGAGGTAAATTCATTATGAAATCCAAAGGTTTTACTGGTGAACAGCGACACAGTGAGTTAAATGAAGAAACTGCAGAACACTCATTTATTTGACAGTATGTTAACGCAACTTGGATCGAACAGGAATGATTTTCACAAAATGACTTACAGTGTCAAGGACCTGCCGTGACGTATTACTACTTGAAGAGCAGAAAATGCACAATAACTTCTGTAATGTACACCCAAAAAGCCACGACTGGATACAGAATTGTGTTAAATAAAGAGGAAAATCCCAAACAAGTCAGATACACGATCTGCACAGCACTATGAACAGCAATAGGAAAAATAACCACGGTATTTCCTCTGATATTAAGCTGGACTGTTTCATGTTTGTAGTTTACTGACGTGAGTTTACAAATCTTTACATATGAATGACATTTTAATGACTGATTTGATAGAGGAATAATTTCGCTAAACTCTTTAAGTGACCAAAAAGAACCACTGACTCGATGAAATTGCTCATTAAGAAATGTTCCCTAAAAAAAATAAAAAAAAATAAAATAAAAAAAAATAATAATTGAAAATGAAAAGGACGTAACAAATATTAAAAAAATCAGGCCACAAAGGAAAACTAAGGGAGCAACTTACTGAACTATTATTTAACTTGTTTTTATATCTTCAATTGACTGTAATGTCTAACAATCAAAAATATTAGTCAATGACAAAATCGTAAAGAATAAAAAACAGCTTTATAAGTGAATCATAAAGAAAGGCGAAAATATGGGATGTTGGCTCCTTTTCCTGTATCCTCATTCACCTCTAAATATGTTCACAATTTTCTACAAAATCTACTTAAGTGAGCCTCATATCTATTTCTTTAACAAGAGAAACGAACCTATTACCAAAGAATGCAAAGTTTTTCTAATATAAAGGGAAACACATTCAAATAAATGTATAACTCCTGAAAATATTGAAAATATAGAAATAATTAAATGTCGGAGCTAAAATCATTAATTTAATCATTCAGTCATTAAAGAGAGCAGCCATACAAAAAATAAAATAAAATAAAATAAAATAAAATAAAATAAAATAAAATAAAATAAAATAATAATAATAACAATACAAAAAATAATAATGAATAAAAATAAAACAATTAAAATGAATATATTGAGTATACTTGTCTGTACAGCACCAAAGACAGCAACAGGAAAATTTTCCATTCAGTTTACTCGGTGTACTGTAAGTGCTGCACATTTAAAACATTGAACGGAACATTAAAACTCTTTAAAAACTTATTCAGTACTAAAAACTTTTCGTTCAGAGGATGGCAAAATAATAATAATTGGCATTATTTTCTCCAGACTTATTGTACAAGATAGAGAGCACAACTGACTCCTCATAGAAGAGCAAATTAATATTAAAACATGAATAGAAACTGCTTAAAAACTTGAAGAATATATATGTTTTCAATTTTAAATCAAAAGTATTATCCAGTCTTGAAATACTTCAATGAAACAAGCCATGGAAATACAGTTCAAAGTCACCAAAACCAAACCACCAATCAGCTATAATTATTGCAAAACGAAAAACTGATATTTCACAAAAAAGTAAAACTTAAAATTAGTGTAGAAAAATTATACAATTCTGCAAGAAAAGCAATGATAGTAGAATCATAGGTTTTTCCTGTAACAAGAATAAAGAATGAAAATGAAAACGCACACTTAAAATCAGCCCATTAAAGTCCTACTATAAATCAAGCAAAAGTAGAGAATCATTAATCCTACCTGAAACGAATCACCAATTTCCGCATCAAGCCCTTCAAGATCATCCACAGAGGACGGAGTCTTTTTCAGAGTCAGGTCAGAGGTCAGCGTGCCCTCATTATAAGATCTGACGAACTTGAAGTCACTAGTGCGCGAGCCCGTGGTCAGATATGCGTCATAATTGTAAGTGCTGCGGAGAGTTCCCGCGCCCTCCACGTCTGCGTAATTTGGAGGGAGATACGCGCTGGGAATGGCTACAGCTCCATCAAACAACAGTCTGGGCTTTCTCCTGCGACAAAACCTCACGGCCAGGATGATGATGAGGAAGGTGAGGAAGAAAGTGGAAACGGACACCAGCGCGATGATCAAATAAAACGTCAGTTTGGAGCTGCTCTCGTCATGAGACATGTCTTTCAGTTCTGGAACTTCAGCCAAATTATCTGATATAAGTAAATACAATGCGCACGTGGCTGAGAGAGAGGACTGTCCGTTATCTCTCACGGAGACAATAAGGTTCTGTTTCATGCTGTCAGATTCAGAAATGTCCCGCTGCGTCCTGATCTCTCCGCTGTGGACACCGATAGTGAAAAGTCCCGGATCAGTCGCTTTAATAATGTGATACGAGAGCCACGCGTTCTGTCCAGAATCCGCGTCCACGGCGATCACCTTGGAGACCAGGGAGCCCGCCTGCGCAGCTTTGGGGACCATCTCGGTCATGAAGGAGTTCCCTTCCGGAGAGGGGTATAATATCTGAGGGGAGTTGTCATTCTCATCCGTTATGAAGACACTCACGGTCACGTTACTGCTCAGAGGAGGAGACCCGTTGTCTCTGGCTAACACGAGCACTTTGAAACTTCTCAACTGCTCGTAATCAAACGACCTCACGGCATGAAGGACCCCGGTGTCTCCGTTAATGGATAAAAAGGAGGACACCGGTGCGCCATTGACATCAGAGGGCAACAGAGAATAAACTACAGTGCCATTCTGTCTCCAGTCCGGGTCTGTAGCTGATACTGAACAAACAGAGGAGCCCGGTTTGTTATTTTCTTGCACATTAGCTCTGTAATTCTGCTCCTCAAATACAGGTGGGTTATCATTCACGTCAGCTACAGTGAAGTGAATATTCTTAGTGGAAGATAAAGGCGGAGAGCCCTCATCAGTAGCAGTAATTGTGATGTTATAATCAGACACCAGCTCGCGGTCTAATTCACCTGTGGTCACCAGAGAATAGTAATTTTTGATTGAAGGTACGAGTTTAAATGGGACGTTTTGCTGAATGGAGCAGCGCACCTGTCCGTTATTCTCAGAGTCACTGTCCTGCACATTAATGATGCCAACCTCTGTACCGGGTGATGCATTCTCAGGGACGGGGATTTTAAGAGATTTAATCATTATCTTAGGGGCGTTATCATTGATATCAATAACATCAATAACTACAGTAGAGTAACTAGATAATCCTTGACCATCTTTAGCTTGAATAGGCAGTTCTATTGAACTCTCCTCCTCATAATCAATGAGTCCTGTTAGTCTGACCACACCAGACAATGGATCAAGGGAAAACGTTTTCATATGGGTTTCTGATACATGACCAAATTCGTATGTGACTTCTCCATTTTGTCCCTCATCAGCATCAGTAGCACTCACAGTAACCACTACAGTATCTACAGGAGAATTTTCAGGCAGATTGACTTTATAGACGGCCTGACTAAAGACTGGAGCATTATCATTAGCATCCAGTACAGTGACGTGTATGGCTACAGTACCTGATCTCGGTGGAGTCCCACCATCAACCGCAGTGAGAATTAAAGTCACCTCTTTTTGCTGCTCACGATCCAACTCTTTATTCAACACGAGCTCTCCATATTTTCTTCCATTTGTCACGCGTAAGGACACTTAAAATAAAGTGTTCATTGTTTTGTAATGTATATGACTGCACTGAATTCACACCAATATCCGCATCGTGGGCCTCATCTAATAAATAACGTGATCCTTTGACTGCTGATTCCTGTATTTCAAATTTGATTATATTTTCTTTAAACTGTGGTGAATTATCATTTATGTCCTCAATATTAAGAATAAAGCGATGCAGCTCCAAAGGATTTTCCAGCACTAGCTCCTGTTTTATAACGCATGAAGATTTCTTTCCACAAAGACTTTCTCTGTCGATCCTCTCCGCTACTGTCAGTTCTCCAGTTTTCAAATTGATGTCACAGTATCGTTTTCTGTTTCCTTCTGAATCTATTCGAGCCTCACGACTTGATAAAATGTTCATATCCATCCCGAGATCCTTCGCTATATTTCCAATCACAGATCCGCGTTTCATCTCCTCCGGAAAAGAATAGCTCACGTCTCCATAAGCGGTGTGCGCCATAAGCACGAAGAACAAAAGGCCAAACATCTGACCAGTAACGCTGAAGCTTTTCAAAACCATTTGAAATCACATAAATTATATTCTCTTTGGGAATAAACAACAAATAAATTGCTAAATTCAAGACCACCTCTCGAGCGTGAGACAAAAGGACTGATCAGAGAATCCGTCACCGTCGACAAATTTCTATAATGAGAAAAGCTGAAAGCCCTGTTTGTGACATCACAAACAGGGAGGATGTTAGTAAGTGCAACGTGAATGCCAGTGGTTTTACTAGAGAACAGCGACACTATGAGTAAAGTTAAGCTACTACACATTCATGTGTTCTGGCAGAATTTAATGGTGAAACTTAGACTTCACTGCAAAGTGATTTAACATTAACAGCACTGAGGATCACATTCTCTAGAAATGGAAAACAAGCACGAACACCATTTTCTATAACATTCTCCCAAAAGCCCCGACTGCATGCAGATTAACATTAGATAAGCAAAAAAGACACTGTCTTTATACCATCCTCCAATCTACTTGTTCAGTTCCTCACTCATGAACTCTTTACTTATCATCAAATATATTTTTGGAAGAAAAGAAGAAACCATTTATAGAACTTCCTAATATAAAAAGTAATTTGTGCACAGCCCAGATTTAATATTTGTGGTCCTATTTGGTTTGTCATGAAGTCTGTTTAGCAAAACTTTTTTTTAAGATCTCTAAAAAAATCATCATGATGAAAGTTTATAATCCCCCAGTGATGATAAACCTTAGAAAAACAATGTGGAAAACACACACACACACACACACACACACACACACACAATAAATAAAATAAAACACAGATAAACGATAAATGTATCAACATAAACCTATCTGCAGTACAAAATAACTGAGGTTACATTTCATAATAAGGTTGTATACATTAACATTTGATAATGCAATAACTGAATTAACAATGAAAATAGTTATAATATTTATTATCCTTCGTTTATATACTAAAACGTATTTTAATTGGTTGATATTAATATTTAAAACAAAAAGTTGTATAGGTTAATATGAATTAATGTAGTGTGAACTAACATTTTTATTACTGTTAATAATATAAAAATTTTAGAAGATGTATAAGACAAACATTACTTAACGAATGTAAGCAAAGTGACGTCAGGCCTGTGGATGGGGAGGCATGAGTTTCAACAGGTTTTATTGTAGGATGAACTAACAATGATCAGTGTTGTGTAGCAGTTGATTACATGTAATCTGGATTACGTAATAAAATTACAAAAATTAAGTACTTGTAATTGGATTAAATTACATTTAAAAATACTCGAATTTGGACAACAGTTACTTTTCATAGATTACAAGATTACATATTAACAAGGCAGTGGGAGTATATTAATAATGTATTGATCATTTTCATATCAATATCATCATATTTTCCGCCCGAAGCGCAATAGTCTCACAGATCAACATTTTGAGCATGTGATCCTTTTACGTTACAACAGTAAGATGCATCTGGGCTAAAGAACAGGTGATGGACTATAACTAAGTAGTAAGGGTTAAAAATGTGTCAGCGTTTTTAGATGAAATCTTTGACATAGGCAACGTCAAAGCTGTTGATTTTATGGTCATTAATATTCGTTCATTTTATAATCGTTTTATGTTGATTATATGGTCATTAATATTCATAATGCTGCTATTGTTTTATGCGCTTAAAATGAACTTGATGTCTCAGTGTTTTGAATTGTAAAATTTGCCCATGTCTGTCATTGCTGTCAGATTTAAAGCTTATTTCATTCATGTAATGCACTTTTTAAAAATGTCACAAAGAGCTCTTTTTGTTAGTAATAAAGAATGGAAAAGTTTTCTTCCTCTTTGTACTTTTATGTTAAAAAGAACATCATACTCAAATACATGTGACATAAAATAAAATTGAATTAGCTTGAAAGTAATCCAAAAGTAATCGTATTAGATTACCCCAAAATTGTATCTATGAATTTACGTTACTGATTGAATTTTTTGTCATTTAATTTGTAATAAGTATCTGATTACAATTCACAAGTAATCTGCCAAGCACTGACAATGAACAATATTGCATGTATAAATGAGTATAAACCGAGATTTATACCGTATACATATATATTGTTTGTTAGTTCATCATACCTGTATGTTAATAGAAAATTACTGTAGAGTGTTACAACAATTAATTATGGTTATTTCAAAAGACTAGCCACTGCCACACACAAACATTTTCAAGACGTTCATCAATAACGCAATCAAATTAGAAAAGCAGTTTTTGCTTTGTTTTTGTTTTTTGACAGAAAATGTACATGCATGAGTGCAGTGCAATTTTAAAATAAACGGGAAACGCACATTTAACATGTAAGCCGTTATAATAGAAATAAGGCTAAATGAATAATTACTATAGGACATAAATATTAATGTAGATATGAATCAATGCAGATCATTTTGATAGTCATAAAAAGGAAACACATTTAAAATGCAAGTCATTTGAACAGAAATGATGCAAAAAGAAAGGAATCACTTGTCCTACCTGAAGCGAATCACTAATTTCTGCATCAAGCCCTTCAAGATCATCCACAGAGGACGGAGTCTTTTTCAGAGTCAGGTCAGAGGTCAGCGTGCCCTCATTATAAGATCTGACGAACTTGAAGTCACTAGTGCGCGAGCACGTGGTCAGATATGCGTCATAATTGTAAGTGCTGCGGAGAGTTCCCGCGCCCTCCACGTCTGCGTAATTTGGAGGGAGATACGCGCTGGGAATGGCTACAGCTCCATCAAACAACAGTCTGGGCTTTCTCCTGCGACAAAACCTCACGGCCAGAATGATGATGAGGAAGGTGAGGAAGAAAGTGGAAACGGACACCAGCGCGATGATCAAATAAAACGTCAGTTTGGAGCTGCTCTCGTCATGAGACATGTCTTTCAGTTCTGGAACTTCAGCCAAATTATCTGATATAAGTAAATACAATGCGCACGTGGCTGAGAGAGAGGACTGTCCGTTATCTCTCACGGAGACAATAAGGTTCTGTTTCATGCTGTCAGATTCAGAAATGTCCCGCTGCGTCCTGATCTCTCCGCTGTGGACACCGATAGTGAAAAGTCCCGGATCAGTCGCTTTAATAATGTGATACGAGAGCCACGCGTTCTGTCCAGAATCCGCGTCCACGGCGATCACCTTGGAGACCAGGGAGCCCGCCTGCGCAGCTTTGGGGACCATCTCGGTCATGAAGGAGTTCCCTTCCGGAGAGGGGTATAATATCTGAGGGGAGTTGTCATTCTCATCCGTAATGAAGACACTCACGGTCACGTTACTGCTCAGAGGAGGAGACCCGTTGTCTCTGGCTAACACGAGCACTTTGAAGCTTCTCAACTGCTCGTAATCAAACGACCTCACGGCATGAAGGACCCCGGTGTCTCCGTTAATGGATAAAAAGGAGGACACCGGTGCGCCATTGACATCAGAGGGCAACAGAGAATAAACTACAGTGCCATTCTGTCTCCAGTCCGGATCTGTAGCTGATACTGAACAAACAGAGGAGCCCGGTTTGTTATTTTCTTGCACATTAGCTCTGTAATTCTGCTCCTCAAATACAGGTGGGTTATCATTCACGTCAGCTACAGTGAAGTGAATATTCTTAGTGGAAGATAAAGGCGGAGAGCCCTCATCAGTAGCAGTAATTGTGATGTTATAATCAGACACCAGCTCGCGGTCTAATTCACCTGTGGTCACCAGAGAATAGTAATTTTTGATTGAAGGTACGAGTTTAAATGGGACGTTTTGCTGAATGGAGCAGCGCACCTGTCCGTTATTCTCAGAGTCTCTGTCCTGCACATTAATGATGCCAACCTCTGTACCGGGTGACGCGTTCTCGGGAATGGGACTATTCAGTGATTTAAGTATTATTATAGGGGCGTTATCATTCACATCAACAACATCTATTAATACAGTGGAATGACTGGCTAATCCTTGACCATCTTTAGCTTGAATCGGCAGTTCGATTGAATTCTCCTCCTCATAATCAATGAGTCCTGTAAGTTTAATCTCACCAGACACTGCATCAAGAGAAAATATTTCCATGAGACTTTCTGATAAATGGCCAAAAGCATATGTGACTTCTCCATTTTGCCCCTCATCAGCATCAGTAGCACTCACAGTAACCACTACAGTATCTACAGGAGAATTTTCAGGCAGACTGACTTTATAGACGGCCTGACTAAAGACTGGAGCATTATCATTAGCATCCAGTACAGTGACGTGTATGGCTACAGTACCTGATCTCGGTGGAGTCCCACCATCAACCGCAGTGAGAATTAAAGTCACCTCTTTTTGATGCTCACGATCCAACTCTTTATTCAACACGAGCTCTCCGTATTTTCTTCCATTTGTCCGCGTAAGGACACTTAAAATAAAGTGTTCATTGTTTTGTAATGTATACGACTGCACTGAATTCACACCAATATCCGCATCGTGGGCCTCATCTAATAAATAACGAGATCCTTTGACTGCTGATTCCTGTATTTCAAATTTGATTATATTTTCTTTAAACTGTGGTGAATTATCATTTATGTCCTCAATATTAAGAATAAAGCGATGCAGCTCCAAAGGATTTTCAAGCACGAGCTCCTGTTTTATAACGCATGAAGATTTCTTTCCACAAAGACTTTCTCTGTCGATCCTCTCCGCTAATGTCAGTTCTCCAGTATTCAGATTAATATCACAGTATCGTTTTCTGTTTCCTTCAGTATCAATACGAGCCTTTCGAGATGATAGTCTGTTCACTTCAAGCCCGAGATCCTTCGCTATATTTCCAATCACAGATCCGCGTTTCATCTCCTCCGGAAAAGAATAGCTCACGTCTCCATAAGCGGTGTGCGCCATAAGCACGAAGAACAAAAGGCCAAACATTTTCTCAGTAACGCTGAAGCATTTGAAATCCAAATAAAGAGAAATCACAAAAACAAACCAAAATAATCCACAAATAAAAGACGTACGTGTAAGACTGAACTTGTAAAATGAATGATAAACACAAGCGATCAGAGTCAGTCACTCACTGTAGACGGATCCCATAAAGACACAAGATGAAAGCTCTGCACATGACATCATGATCAGGGTGGAGTAAAATACCATATGAAACCCAACGATTTTACTGGTGAACAGCGACACTGTGAGTTAAATGATGAAACTGCATAACATTCCCATGTTTGACAGCATAAACGCAACTTGGTTTAAGCTGGAATGATATTCATGAAATGCAATTACTTCGCAATGTCAAGGACCTGTCGCAATGTTAAAGTCGTTGCAGCAGAGTAAATAATGCAAATAACTCAATTTATTATAATGTAATTGAAAAATAAATAAATAGAAACCCATTGCTCTGTCCAGAGCTGCATATACGACCCGAAGAAGACAAAAACATTATCTGTGCAGCACCACGGACAGCGAAAAGAAACAATTCTCTAAAGATTCAATAGATCTGTTGAAGACAAAAAGCATCTGAACACTTTCAACTAAATGGATAACTACAATTGCATCTCTTATATTAACTGCACTGGCTTTGAAAAAAAAAAAAAGTCTTGTCCTGAAATGAAAGCTACTGACGTGAGAAATATAAACTTTCCAAAATTATTCAATATTAACAATAAACCGATGAGAGGTATTAAAAAAAAAAAAAAAAAAAAAAAAAAGGAGTAAAGGGTGAATAAAAGCAAAACTGAACAAGCACTGAGCAGGAAGAGTCAGTATGCCAGAGTTTAAATTATTTTACAACAACTTAATGGCAAATGGTTATCCGTTATTTTCTAAAGAAAAGATCATAAAAAAGATGCACTTCGTGGGTTTCACGCCTAAATTTACAACCACAGAAGTTACTGTAAGTTGTTTTTTTCCCCCCTAAAATAATTATATAAAAAATGAATATATCGTTGTTAATGAGTGGCGTCATAGAAACTACTTGTTATGCAATAAATATTACACAGAAGCACTGTCCATAATAAATGCATTGCACACTTCACAATTATTTGTCAAACAGCAGTGCTGTGCAGCGCACGTTATAAACATACATACATATATATATATACATTCTGCAAGAAAAGCAACGATAGTAGAATCATAGGTTTTTCCTGTACCAAGAATAAAGAATGAAAATGGAAACGCACACTTAAAATAAGCCTATTAAAGTTCTACTATAAATCAAGCAAAAGTAGAGAATCATTAATCCTACCTGAAACGAATCACCAATTTCCGCATCAAGCCCTTCAAGATCATCCACAGAGGACGGAGTCTTTTTCAGAGTCAGGTCAGAGGTCAGCGTGCCCTCATTATAAGATCTGATGAACTTGAAGTCACTAGTGCGCGAGCCCGTGGTCAGATATGCGTCATAATTGTAAGTGCTGCGGAGAGTTCCCGCGCCCTCCACGTCTGCGTAATTTGGAGGGAGATACGCGCTGGGAATGGCTACAGCTCCATCAAACAACAGTCTGGGCTTTCTCCTGCGACAAAACCTCACGGCCAGGATGATGATGAGGAAGGTGAGGAAGAAAGTGGAAACGGACACCAGCGCGATGATCAAATAAAACGTCAGTTTGGAGCTGCTCTCGTCATGAGACATGTCTTTCAGTTCTGGAACTTCAGCCAAATTATCTGATATAAGTAAATACAATGCGCACGTGGCCGAGAGAGAGGACTGTCCGTTATCTCTCACGGAGACAATAAGGTTCTGTTTCATGCTGTCAGATTCAGAAATGTCCCGCTGCGTCCTGATCTCTCCGCTGTGGACACCGATAGTGAAAAGTCCCGGATCAGTCGCTTTAATAATGTGATACGAGAGCCACGCGTTCTGTCCAGAATCCGCGTCCACGGCGATCACCTTGGAGACCAGGGAGCCCGCCTGCGCAGCTTTGGGGACCATCTCGGTCATGAAGGAGTTCCCTTCCGGAGAGGGGTATAATATCTGAGGGGAGTTGTCATTCTCATCCGTTATGAAGACACTCACGGTCACGTTACTGCTCAGAGGAGGAGACCCGTTGTCTCTGGCCAACACGAGCACTTTGAAACTTCTCAGCTGCTCGTAATCAAACGACCTCACGGCATGAAGGACCCCGGTGTCTCCGTTGATGGATAAAAAGGAGGACACCGGTGCGCCATTGACATCAGAGGGCAACAGAGAATAAACTACAGTGCCATTCTGTCTCCAGTCCGGGTCTGTAGCTGATACTGAACAAACAGAGGAGCCCGGTTTGTTATTTTCTTGCACATTAGCTCTGTAATTCTGCTCCTCAAATACAGGTGGGTTATCATTCACGTCAGCTACAGTGAAGTGAATATTCTTAGTGGAAGATAAAGGCGGAGAGCCCTCATCAGTAGCAGTAATTGTGATGTTATAATCAGACACCAGCTCGCGGTCTAATTCACCTGTGGTCACCAGAGAATAGTAATTTTTGATTGAAGGTACGAGTTTCAATGGGACGTTTTGCTGAATGGAGCAGCGCACCTGTCCGTTATTCTCAGAGTCTCTGTCCTGCACATTAATGATGCCAACCTCTGTACCGGGTGACGCATTCTCGGGAACTGGGCTATTCAGTGATTTAAGTATTATTATAGGGGCGTTATCATTCACATCAACAACATCTATCAATACAGTGGAATGACTGGCTAATCCTTGACCATCTTTAGCTTGAATCTGCAGTTCGATTGAATTCTCCTCCTCATAATCAATGAGTCCTGTAAGTTTAATCTCACCAGACACTGCATCAAGAGAAAATATTTCCATGAGACTTTCTGATAAATGGCCAAAAGCATATGTGACTTCTCCATTTTGTCCCTCGTCAGCATCAGTAGCACTCACAGTAACCACTACAGTATCTACAGGAAAATTTTCAGGCAGACTGACTTTATAGACGGCCTGACTAAAGACTGGAGCATTATCATTAGCATCCAGTACAGTGACGTGTATGGCTACAGTACCTGATCTCGGTGGAGTCCCACCATCAACCGCAGTGAGAATTAAAGACACCTCTTTTTGATGCTCACGATCCAACTCTTTATTCAACACGAGCTCTCCGTATTTTCTTCCATTTGTCCGCGTAAGGACACTTAAAATAAAGTGTTCATTGTTTTGTAATGTATATGACTGCACTGAATTCACACCAATATCCGCATCGTGGGCCTCATCTAATAAATAACGAGATCCTTTGTCTGCTGATTCCTGTATTTCAAATTTGATTATATTTTCTTTAAACTGTGGTGAATTATCATTTATGTCCTCAATATTAAGAATAAAGCGATGCAGCTCCAAAGGATTTTCAAGCACTAGCTCCTGTTTTATAACGCATGAAGATTTCTTTCCACAAAGACTTTCTCTGTCGATCCTCTCCGCTACTGTCAGTTCTCCAGTATTCAGATTAATATCACAGTATCGTTTTCTGTTTCCTTCAGTATCAATACGAGCCTTTCGAGATGATAGTCTGTTCACTTCAAGCCCGAGATCCTTCGCTATATTTCCAATCACAGATCCGCGTTTCATCTCCTCCGGAAAAGAATAGCTCACGTCTCCATAAGCGGTGTGCGCCATAAGCACGAAGAACAAAAGGCCAAACATTTTCTCAGTAACGCTGAAGCATTTGAAATCCAAATAAAGAGAAATCACAAAAACAAACCAAAATAATCCACAAATAAAAGACGTACGTGTAAGACTGAACTTGTAAAATGAATGATAAACACAAGCGATCAGAGTCAGTCACTCACTGTAGACGGATCCCATAAAGACACAAGATGAAAGCTCTGCACATGACATCATGATCAGGGTGGAGTAAAATACCATATGAAACCCAACGATTTTACTGGTGAACAGCGACACTGTGAGTTAAATGATGAAACTGCATAACATTCCCATCTTTGACAGCATAAACGCAACTTGGGTTAAGCTGGAATGATATTCATGAAATGCAATTACTTCGCAATGTCAAGGACCTGTCGCAATGTTAAAGTCGTTGCAGCAGAGTAAATAATGCAAATAACTCAATTTATTATAATGTAATTGAAAAATAAATAAATAGAAACCCATTTCTCGGTCCAGAGCTGCATATACGACCCGAAGAAGACAAAAACATTATCTGTGCAGCACCACGGACAGCGAAAAGAAACAATTCTCATAAAGATTCAATAGATCTGTTGAAGACAAAAAGCATCTGAACACTTTCAACTAAATGGATAACTACAATTGCATCTCTTATATTAACTGCACTGGCTTTGAAAAAAAAAAAAAAGTCTTGTCCTGAAATGAAAGCTACTGACGTGAGAAATATAAACTTTCCAAAATTATTCAATATTAACAATAAATCGATGAGAGGTATTAAAAAAAAAAAAAAAAAAAAAAAAAAAAGGAGTAAAGGGTGAATAAAAGCAAAACTGAATAAGCACTGAGCAGGAAGAGTCAGTATGCCAGAGTTTAAATTATTTTACAACAACTTAATGGCAAATATTTTCTAAAGAAAAGATCATAAAAAAGATGCACTTCGTGGGTTTCGCGCCTAAATTTACAACCACAGAAGTTACTGTAAGTTGTTTTTTTCCCCCCTAAAATAATTATATAAAAAATGAATATATCCTTGTTAATGAGTGGCGTTATAGAAACTACTTGTTATGCAATAAATATTACACAGAAGCACTGTCCATAATAAATGCATTGCACACTTCACAATTATTTGTCAAACAGCAGTGCTGTGCAGCGCACGTTATATACATAAATACATATATATATATACATTCTGCAAGAAAAGCAACGATAGTAGAATCATAGGTTTTTCCTGTACCAAGAATAAAGAATGAAAATGGAAACGCACACTTAAAATAAGCCTATTAAAGTCCTACTATAAATCAAGCAAAAGTAGAGAATCATTAATCCTACCTGAAACGAATCACCAATTGCCGCATCAAGCCCTTCAAGATCATCCACAGAGGACGGAGTCTTTTTCAGAGTCAGGTCAGAGGTCAACGTGCCCTCATTATAAGATCTGATGAACTTGAAGTCACTAGTGCGCGAGCCCGTGGTCAGATATGCATCATAATTGTAAGTGCTGCGGAGAGTTCCCGCGCCCTCCACGTCTGCGTAATTTGGAGGGAGATACGCGCTGGGAATGGCTACAGCTCCATCAAACAACAGTCTGGGCTTTCTCCTGCGACAAAACCTCACGGCCAGGATGATGATGAGGAAGGTGAGAAAGAAAGTGGAAACGGACACCAGCGCGATGATCAAATAAAACGTCAGTTTGGAGCTGCTCTCGTCATGAGACATGTCTTTCAGTTCTGGAACTTCAGCCAAATTATCTGATATAAGTAAATACAATGCGCACGTGGCTGAGAGAGAGGACTGTCCGTTATCTCTCACGGAGACAATAAGGTTCTGTTTCATGCTGTCAGATTCAGAAATGTCCCGCTGCGTCCTGATCTCTCCGCTGTGGACACCGATAGTGAAAAGTCCCGGATCAGTCGCTTTAATAATGTGATACGAGAGCCACGCGTTCTGTCCAGAATCCGCGTCCACGGCGATCACCTTGGAGACCAGGGAGCCCGCCTGCGCAGCTTTGGGGACCATCTCGGTCATGAAGGAGTTCCCTTCCGGAGAGGGGTATAATATCTGAGGGGAGTTGTCATTCTCATCCGTTATGAAGACACTCACGGTCACGTTACTGCTCAGGGGAGGAGACCCGTTGTCTCTGGCTAACACGAGCACTTTGAAACTTCTCAACTGCTCGTAATCAAACGACCTCACGGCATGAAGGACCCCGGTGTCTCCGTTAATGGATAAAAAGGAGGACACCGGTGCGCCATTGACATCAGAGGGCAACAGAGAATAAACTACAGTGCCATTCTGTCTCCAGTCAGGGTCTTGTGCAGTGACTGATAAAAGAGGCATACCAGGCGAATTGTTTTCTGCAACGTGAGCACTATATAACTGTTTTTCAAACACAGGCGCGTTGTCATTCCAGTCGGCCACACTTAGCTGAAAAGTTTTGGAAGAGTGGAGCGGAGGAGAACCTCCGTCCGTCGCAGTCATGGAGATGTTGTACTCTGCCTGTGTCTCACGATCCAATTCGGATGTGGTAATCAGTGAAAAGTGATTCTTGACGGATTGGACTAATTTCAACGGTGCTTTCTGTTTAATGGCACATCTAATTTCACCGTTAGACGTTGAGTCTCTATCTTGAACATATATGATGCCGATTTCTGAGCCAGAGGGCAGGTTCTCGGGCACAGGTGTGTTCAGAGATTTAATTATAATCACTGGAGCGTTGTCATTCACATCCACAACGTTAATAAGAACTGTGCAGGATGTTGCTTGTCCTGCTCCGTCTTTAGCTCTGATCCGGAGCTCAAATGAGGAAGACTCTTCATAATCTATCTCTCCTTTAACTTTAATCTCACCCGTTTCCTGATCAATCGTAAATAGATTTTCAGCGTCGATGGAGAGGTAACTAAATTCATACGTCACATCCCCATTCGCCCCCTCGTCTGCATCACTGGCACTGACTTTGACTACTACTGTCTCTAACGGGACGTTTTCAGGTAGACTCACCTCATAGACAGGCTGCGAAAAAACAGGAACATTGTCGTTTGCATCTAAAACGCGGATGTTCACAAGCACCGTGCCAGTCCTCTGTGGAGAGCCTCCGTCGTAGGCAGTCAAAATCAGAGATACGCGGTCCTGCTTCTCCCGGTCAAGCTCATTTTCCAACACAATTTCTGGGAATTTACCGCGATTAGCACCAGTTTGAACAGACAGAACAAAATGTTCATTGGTAGACAGAGTGTAGCTCTGCACACTGTAAGCACCAGAATCCGGATCATAAGCTTCGTCCAAGGAAAAGCGAGCGCCTTTATCTGAAGACTCATGGATCTCTAAATCGATGGCTTCATTTCTAAATTTTGGAGCGTTGTCGTTTACGTCCTGTATTTCCAACGTCACTCGCTGCAGTTCTAAAGGGTTCTCGAGGAAGAAATCAAAATGAATGGCGCAGGAAGGTTTTTGGCCGCACAAAGCCTCTCGGTCAATCCTCTCATTCACAATAAGATCTCCGGTTTGCGGGTTGATGTCGCAGTATCGTTTACTGCTCTCAAAATCCAAACGAGGTTTGCGAGATGCCAGAGTTTTCGAGTCCGTTCCTAAATCCTGAGTCATTTTTCCGACGGTAGATCCTCGTCGCATCTCCTCCGGGATGGAATAGCGGAGGTCGCAGAGACAAAGATGGAAACTGAGGATGGCCATTGGCACAAAGCATTTCACCGTTGATCTCTTAGTACACATAATAAAATGTTGATGTATGCTATCAGTATTTGCAATAATACCTAATAATAGCTCAACCGAAAACAAAACACTGTTAAACAGTTCTGGCGATGCAGCATTAATCCACATAGAAAGCACAAAAAAAAAAAAAAAAAGGAGGAGGAATATATGGGAGGGTCCATATATACTCTAATTGTTGAAAAACAGCGACACTGCGTGTTCTATATCGAAACTACAGCTAATTTTAACACGAGACAATTTCCGTAGTTAGGCTATAACAACGAATTTAACACTCGTTTAGTCAAAGAAACACAGAATAATTTATCTGACATTGTTTTAAGTCAACCAAATCAGCACAAATAAAGAAATTAGGAATGCAGTTATTCCAGAAGTAAGTTTATCACAATATTTAGCGTTTTGTAATGAATTCGAATAGGACAGGACTCATTGCAGGGTTTTTATTTATTTTTTTAAATGATTTATTTTAGTCTTGTTGTTTCGCCTGCAGGGGAGTTTTCAGCACAACGGACAGCGATATGCAAAGAGTGGAACACTTAAACAGATGCAATTTAGCAAGATTACTAACGGGGGCCCACAGTTAATTTTGAGCTGTCAAAAGCGGGTGAAATGATTAAAGGCATGTGTCTCTACTTTCTTCTTTTTCTTCTTCTTTTAACAAAGTTAAACATTCAGATACACAAGTAGTCAGCAATGACCTAAGGACGTTTGAAAATTGAAGAATACAGGATGACTCCTTGATCAAAATGTGTGTGAGAGTGAGGGAGGGGAAAGAGTGAGAAGAATGGGGCAGATGGAGTAGCGCAGCGGCGCGCAGTGAGTCAGACTGGAATTACATTTTTCCCACTGACTGCGAGATGTGGAGTGTGCCTCAGCACACGCAGATTTGTACATTGCACATACAATGCATTCAGAAAATATTCAGATCCCTTCATTTTTTTTAACATTTTGTTATGTTGCAGCCTTTTGCTAAAATGTTTTAAACAGATTGATTTTTCCACATCAATCTACACTCCATACCCCATAATAACAAAGCAAAAACCTGATTTTTCATAACTTTGAAAATGTATTGAAAAGATACAACTGAAATATCACATTGAAATAAGTATTCAGACCCTTTGCTATGACACTTGAAATTTAGCTCAGGTGCATCCCATTTCTCTGGATCATCTTTGAGATGTTTCTACACTTTGATTGGAGTCCACCTGTGGCAAATTCAGTTGATTGGACATAATTTGGAAAGGCACAACTCTCTATATAAGGTCTCACAGCTGAAAATGAATATCAGAGCAAAAACCAAGCCATGTGGTCAAAGGAAAAAAAAGTTTTCGGCTGCATTGAAGGTTCCCAAGAGCACAGTGGCCTTCATAATTCTTAAAGGAATAGGTTTGGAAAAAACAGGATTTGGTAAGAGAGGTGACCAAGAACCCGATGGTCACTCTGGTTGAGCTCCAGAGATCATGTGTGGAGATGGGAGAAACTTGCAGAAGGGCAACCATCACTGCAACACTCCAGCGATCTGGGCTTTATGGCAGAATGTCCAGACGGAAGCCTCTCCTCAGTGCAAGACACATAAAGAAGCAAACAAGACTGATGAAACGAATACTGAACTGTTTGGCCTCAATTCCAAGCGTCACGTCTGGAGGAAACCAGGCACCGCTCATCACCTGCTCAATAGCATCCTAACGGTGAAGCATGGTGGTGGTAGCATCATGCTGTGGTGGTGGTAGCATCATGCTCAGGACCTCAGACTGGGCAGAAGGTTCATTTTCCAAGACAATGCACACAGCCAAGACAATGCAAGAGTGACTTAGGGACAACTCTGTGAATGTCCTTGAGTGGCCCAGCCAGAGCCCAGACTTGAACCCAATCGAATATCTCTAGAGAGACCTGAAAATGGCTGTCCACCGACGGTCCCCATCCAACCTGACAGAGCTTGAGAGGATCTGCAGAGAAGAATGGCAGAAAATCCCCAAATGGAAGTGCGCTAGATGTTTTTCCTCTCTTCTCAATATGTACAGTATCAACGTACCTGCAATCAATTAAGTGAATTTACTTTTCTGCATGTACTAATAAAAAATCTTTGAAGGCAAGATAACTGATAACCTGACATTTTACCTTCATGGAAATATTATTATGTCTCCTACATTTTTTATTTAATATTTATTTTCTGTGCAACCTATACATGCAAATTAAATACCCACTTGTTCAATCAATTTAAATTAACAAACTCAAGTTGTTAATTCTCCTTAAAATATCCATTAAGATTGACCATTTGAAATGTGTTTAAAATATTAATGTGAAACATTTTGTAAACATAAATAAAAATCCCTCTGAAAAAAGTGAATTGTTTACTTTCCAAAGATTAGTTTAGTAATTATGTTTTTCTTTTTTTTTTTTTTTTTTTTTTGTCATTTAAGGAAATACGTTGGGGATCATATGGGGAATATTATGAGGATCAAGCTTAAATGTCCCACTTTACCCTGTAAATTCAAAGGCATGTACTTTTAAACATCAGAAGAAACATAGTGAAAAAAAAAATATGTATATATATATATATATATATATATATATATATATATATATATATATATATATATATATATATATATATATTACCTTCAAAAATTAGGAATTCAATTATCCCAGAAGTAAATGAATTATAATATTAAGAGTTCTGTAATGAAAACAACATTTATTGCAGTTATTTTTTTTTTAGTCTTTAACCTGCAGGAAATGTTTCAGCACCCTGGACAGCGAACAGCAAATCAAGAAACTTACCAGTAACTGATGTAACTTAGCAATTAAGAGTTCTAACCAGGGCCAAGAATGGTACACATACATATATGCAAGTGGTCAAAGTAGGTAGCAACGGCACTAAGACGTTTAAAAAGAGCACTGCAATTAAATAATGTTTATTAAAAATTACATATATATACACTGGCGGCCAAAAGTTTGGAATAATGTACAGATTTTGCTCTTATGGAAAGAAATTGGTACTTTTATTCACCAAAGTGGCATTCAACTGATCACAATGTATAGTCAGGACATTAATAATGTGAAAAATTACTATTACAATTTGAAAAAAATATGGGAGTGCATATATTAAATTCATTTTATATTATACGTATATTTTTTATGTATGTATGTATGTATGTATGTATACATACGTGTAATATATAAAATGAATTTAATTTAAACTACTTCAAAGAGTTCTCATCAAAAAGTCCTCCACGTGCAGCAATGACAGCTTTGCAGATCCTTGTTATTCTAGCTGTCAGTTTGTCCAGATACTCAGGTGACATTTCACCCCACACTTCCTGTAGCACTTGCCATAGATGTGATTGTCATGTCGGGCACTTCTCACGCACCTTACAGTCTAGCTGATCCCACAAAAGCTCAATGGGGTTAAGATCCAGAACACTCTTTTCCAATTATCTGTTGTCCAATGTCTGTGTTTCTTTGCCCACTCTAACCTTTTCTTTTGGTTTATCTGTTTCAAAAGTGGCTTTTTCTTTGCAATTCTTCCCATAAGGCCTGCACCCCTGAGTCTTCTCTTTACTGTTGTACATGAAACTGGTGTTGAGCGGGTAGAATTCAATGAAGCTGTCAGCTGAGGACATGTGAGGTGTCTATTTCTCAGACTAGAGACTGATGTACTTATCCTCTTGTTTAGTTGTACATCTGGCCTTCCACATCTCTTTCTGTCCTTGTTAGAGCCAGTTGTCCTTTGTCTTTGAAGACTGTAGTGTACACCTTTGGATGAAATCTTCAGATTTTTGGCAATTTCAAGCATTGTATAGCCTTCATTCCTCAAAACAATGATTGACTGACGTTTTGCCATTTTTGACCTAATATTGACCTTAAGACATGCCAGTCTATTGCATACTGTGGCAACTCAAAAACAAACACAAAGACAATGTTAAGCTTCATTTAACGAACCAAATAGCTTTCAACTGTGTTTGTTATAATGGCAAATGATTTTCTAGTACCAAATTAGCAATTTAGCATGATTACTATATATATATATATATATAAGCAGGTTTTTTTCTTCTCTCTCCGCAATATTTTCTGTGTGCAGAGAACATGCCTGCAACCATTTTGGTGTGAGGGGGTGTTTGTTTACTGTTCTACATCGTACAGATACAAATATTTGGAAGGTAAGCTCTATTCTGATGACACGATAGGAGAGACCTCGGGCAAGTGTGACAGTTTTCATTCATTCAACTGCCAGACTATAGCCTAAGCCTTCTACACATCTCCCTACCATCTCATTTGGTACATTGGAAATATTTATATTGAGAAGGACTTGATCACAATATTGAATTTAATACAAGAAGTTACAGTATAGCGATTGTGCCAGTGACTGGGGCAATGGCAATAAGCCACTTTAGATTTTTCTTTTTTAAACCACTGCATCTCAGATAGGAGCACATATCAAAACAATAATAGCATTGATTTGATATATATAGGTATTATTGTTTAATGCCAAAGTTTACATTATTTGAAATGGGTTTAATCCATTTTTACTAAAATGGTTTTATCTGTTAAAGGAATATTCCGGGTTCAATACAAGTTAAGCTCGATCAACAGCATTTGTGGCATAATGTTGATTACCACAAAAAGTAATTTTGACCCATCCCTCCTTTTCTTTAAAAAAGCAAAAATCGAGGTTACAGTGAGTCACTTACAATGGAAGTGAATGGGGACAATTTCTGGAGGGTTAAAATGCAGACATGTCAAGCTTAGAATTTAATAAAAGCACTTAGCCTACATTAATTCTTCATTTAAAACTTGTGCATTATTTGAGCTGTAAAGTTGTTTAAATTTTAATGTTTTGTGGTTAACGGCGTTATGTCGTCATGGCAATAAAGTTGTAATTAAATATAACTTTGCATTGAAAAATGTTAGTTAGCGATTTTATATTGTTTACATCTTGTAATTTACAGATTGTCCCCATTCACTTCCATTGTAAGTGCTTCACTGTAACCCAGGCTTTTTTGTTGTTGTTGTTGTTGTTGTTGTTGTTTTTTAAGAAAAGGAGAGATGATTTAAAACTGATTCTTGTGGTTATCAACATTTAGCCATATATGATGTCGATTGAGCTTAAGTTGTATTGAACCTGGAATATTAAGAATAGTGTTAAACTCGATGTTTTTATGGAACCATGTTTCATGTTCATTGCATACTTTAAAAAATATATTTAAAAACGGAAGAAAAAAATCTGTCATACAATTTTATGTCATAATAGCTAATGTTACTATTGCCGGGAAGATAAAATCTCATGTGTGGTAACTAGGTATGCAGTGGTTAGTCATGTTAATCCATATTCATTTTTATACATGCTGACTCTAGCCTACTGAGCTGGGCCGGATGTAGGCATGGGCAGGGGTGGGCTGGGCCCACCCAAAACATTAGTCTTGCCCACCCAATCAAACATTTGGCAAACATATATAAATAAAATATTTTATTTTTTATGATTTCTTCATTGGTTAAAAACAATTTGGGGGTGGGCTGTGTGTTGCAAACATTAAGGGTGGGCCGTAGACCGCCCTAACCAATAACAAAATAGCACCAGAAATGTAAAGTATTTTCCTATTTTTGTCATTGGCTGAAAGAAGGACACACTCAAGAAGCAGCTGCTGGAAACCAGAGAGTCAGAGACGTCACTCGAGCGAGAAGGGTAACAAGAGATATTTTTTTCTGCAATGTGGAATCGGTCCTAAAATGTTGTCAGATTTCTTCATTCAATATGGTCATTTTTGTATAGGCCTACACAAAAGCTCTCATATTCCCGACATCTCCCACACTTTTTAAATGAAACAGAGTAACTTTTCAATATCTTCATTATACAAAATAATAATAACAATAATAATAATAATAATAATACGTGGTTTTTATACACTATAAAATGGTTTACAGATTAATATGAAGATACAGCCTATAATCTGCTTTTCTCTCATATGAATCAGTAGGTCTGTGTTGTTTTATTTCTTACATACCTGTATAATTTGAGTTGGGTTTACAGGAAACTTGTGTGAATTCTCATATTGTTTCTAATAATGATAATAATAATAATAAAAGTTAGGCCTGCTTCCTCTTCAAAATGAAAAGCTATGAATAAGAAAATGATAAAGATAGGCTACAATTATCATAATCATGGTATAAAACAGGCAAGGAAAGAAAGGGAGGATACAATTTACATCAGTTGCTCAAGTCAGGGCTACTAACCGGCTGTGAAACGTTTACAGGCAGGCGGTGGCGCTGTTGAGTCGCACACACAGACAGATGCAAACTCAATGCACGGCTCCTCTCACAATGTACATCTAAATATTTGTCCTATTCCGCTCATTGATAGTCCAGACTATCCTATAGTCCTATAGATCCTAGATGGACGCCACCGAGGTTGAGAAAAGGGGTTAAAACGCACTTCTGACACTTGACACCTTGGAGAAAATAATGCAAAATAAAAAGTTAAATCGAGTGTGAAAGTGTAAAGCGATGTGCATTGTGGGATTTGTTTATATCGACTTCAGACCCCATACAGGCCTAATGTATAAAGTCTATCTTCAACCAATAATTCAAACAGATTTTTAATAACCCACACTCAACCTGAAAAAGAAATGTAATGTAAGACCCATCCAAACACAAGATTAGATAAGGCTTGGTGACTACATAATCAACTCCTGTTCCATGCTAAAGCCTAGTTTTCTTGTTTTTGGCAAGAATGTGAAACAGTATTTTACTTGAAACTCTAATATTCCGCCACTGTTATATGACCAAACAATCCAGACACTTGCACGCACAAGCACACATGCACATTTGACACACACCTCTCCCCTGCAGTGCATCCCCCTCCTGTTGTAAACTCAGTGATTGAGAGTGCACATCAGGGTGTGTTCCAACCTGCGGTTTTATTCTGCACCCCATGGCGGTTAGCAGTTTTTGCAAGAGTCTCATCTCTGATTTATGGCAACCGTTCATTTAGATGTCACTGTGTCTCTGATTTGGAAGCGTGTGGTCTCGGCAGGAAAGGTTTGCTGAGTCACTGAGGCTAAAAGAGCTGAACAGTCCAGAGAACACTCACCTCACCTTAAACTGCCCAACAGAAGACCCAAGATGAACTGTGCTAGACAGGCATCCCATGGTTCTTAAGTACCTGCTGAATCCAGGAAGCATTTTCATTTTGGGTTTTTTGCAAATAGTTGTTTAATGTAATGTAACCATTTGAGTGACCTGTGTCTCCTTTGGTCAAGTTGGACCCTGTTAACTCTATCTCAGTTCTCCCTGTGCAAGTGCAACTGAGGTACAGGCATATGTTTATGATTTATTTAGGATAAGTTATAATCTTCTTTATTTGAGCTGTGTTATTGTATAATCTAAATTTGAGTAAATTCAATTAAAATGATTTAGTAGAAAGAACCATTTTTGAATAGCAAATCTGAGTTAAGTCTACTTGCATCTAATTACCTTCACTTTGTTAACAGATACTGACTTAACTTACTTAAAGGGATAGTTCACCCAAAAATGAAAATTCTCTCATCATTTACTCACCCTCATGTCATTCCAGATGTGTATGACTTTCTTTCTTCTGCTGAACACAAATTAAGATTTTTAGAAGAATATGTCTGTTCTGTAGGTCCATACAATGCAAGTGAATGGTGACCAAAACTTTGAAGCTCCAGAAGGACATAAAGGCAGCATAAAAGTAATCCATAAGACTCCAGTGGTTAAATCTATATCTTCAGATGCGATATGATGGATGTGGGTGAGAAACAGATCAATATTTAAGTCATTTTTGTACTATAAATCTCCACATTCACTTTTACATTCATCTTTTGTGTTTGGTGATTCACTTTCTTCATGCAGGGTGAAATGTGGGCAGGGAAGATAATTTATAGTAAAAATGGTCTTAAATGTTGATCAGTTTCTCACCCACATCTATCATATCGCTTCTGAAGATATGTATTTAACCACTGAAGTCTGACGGATTACTTTTATGCTGCCTTTATGTCCTTCTGGAGCTTCAAAATATTGGTACCCATTCACTTGCATTGTATGGACCTACAGAGCTGAGATATTCTTCTAAAAATCTTGGTTTGGGTTCTGCAGAGGAAGAAAGTCATTCACATTTGGGCTGAGTAAATGATGAGATCATTTTAATTTTTGAGTGAATTATCCCTTTAAAAGTTGTTCAGTCTATATGAACATCACATTTAGTGAACTTAATTACACAAGTTTTGGAGACACCTTTAATTGAGGGAATGAGTTTACTCAATCATTTGAGTAAAGTCAGGTTATTAGGGTTTTCAGTGTAATCTATTTCTGAAGTTCAGTTGGTCCTCTGTCTGTTTCTCTACATTCAATAAACGTGTGACTTACTGTTCTCTAACGCAGCTCTACTGCCTTTGGCCATCACTATCTCATTATACTGTTTGTTTATTGTTGGTCTGTTTGTTTCTAACCACGAGCAGCACAAATGAATGGAAATTTAAAGCACAAACTGGTCATGACCCATAAAAAATGCTCCTGGGTGTCATTTACAGCTCCAATGAGAACAGCTCCAGTTGAATGAGGTGAAATGAGAAAGAGAAAGACAAAGATTTTACTATTGCTCTTTTTTACAACTGTTTGTATTGTTTTCTTTTATTTTATTTCTTGCTCGTTTGTATTATTTAAAGTCATCTCTTTATGTTTCTGTCAATTACAGTACATTAATAATATAATCTACAGGTGCATCTCAATAAATTAGAATGTCGTGGAAAAGTTCATTTATTTCAGTAATTCAACTCAAATTGTGAAACTCGTGTATTAAATAAATTCAATGCACACAGACTGAAGTAGTTTAAGTCTTTGGTTCTTTTAATTGTGATGATTTTGGCTCACATTTAACAAAAACCCACCAATTCACTGTCTCAAATAATTAGAATATGGTGACATGCCAATCAGCTAATCAACTCAAAACACCTGCAAAGGTTTCCTGAGCCTTCAAAATGGTCTCTCAGTTTGGTTCACTAGGCTACACAATCATGGGGAAGACTGCTGATCTGACAGTTGTCCAGAAGACAATCATTGACACCCTTCACAAGGAGGGTAAGCCACAAACATTCATTGCCAAAGAAGCTGGCTGTTCACAGAGTGCTGTATCCAAGCATGTTAACAGAAAGTTGAGTGGAAGGAAAAAGTGTGGAAGAAAAAGATGCACAACCAACAGAGAGAACCGCAGCCTTATGATTGTCAAGCAAAATCGATTCAAGAATTTGGGTGAACTTCACAAGGAATGGACTGAGGCTGGGGTCAAGGCATCAAGACACAGACATGTCAAGGAATTTGGCTACAGTTGTCGTATTCCTCTTGTTAAGCCACTCCTGAACCACAGACAACGTCAGAGGCGTCATACCTGGGCTAAGGAGAAGAAGAACTGGACTGTTGCCCAGTGTTCCAAAGTCCTCTTTTCAGATGAGAGCAAGTTTTGTATTTCATTTGGAAACCAAGGTACTAGCGTCTGGAGGAAGGGTGGAGAAGCTCATAGCCCAAGTTGCTTGAAGTCCAGTGTTAAGTTTCCACAGTCTGTGATGATTTGGTGTGCAATGTCATCTGCTGGTGTTGGTCCATTGTGTTTTTTGAAAACCAAAGTCACTGCAACCATTTACCAAGAAATTTTGGAGCACTTCAGGCTTCCTTCTGCTGACCAGCTTTTTAAAGATGCTGATTTCATTTTCCAGCAGGATTTGGCACCTGCCCACACTGCCAAAAGCACCAAAAGTTGGTTAAATGACCATGGTGTTGGTGTGCTTGACTGGCCAGCAAACTCACCAGACCTGAACCCCATAGAGAATCTATGGGGTATTGTCAAGAGGAAAATGAGAAACAAGAGACCAAAAAATGCAGATGAGCTGAAGGCCACTGTCAAAGAAACCTGGGCTTCCATACCACCTCAGCAGTGCCACAAACTGATCACCTCCATGCCACGCCGAATTGAGGCAGTAATTAAAGCAAAAGGAGCCCCTACCAAGTATTGAGTACATATACAGTAAATGAACATACTTTCCAGAAGGCCAACAATTCACTAAAAATGTTTTTTTTATTGGTCTTATGATGTATTCTAATTTTTTGAGATAGTGAATTGGTGGGTTTTTTGTTAAATGTGAGCCAAAATCATCACAATTAAAAGAACCAAAGACTTAAACTACTTCAGTCTGTGTGCATTGAATTTATTTAATACACGAGTTTCACAATTTGAGTTGAATTACTGAAATAAATGAACTTTTCCACGACATTCTAATTTATTGAGATGCACCTGTATATATGTCTTTCTTTTTAGTTTTTTGATGTAAATTATGTTTCTATGTACATTGTTTTGCATTGTTTATTTTGGTTTTGCACTATTTTAGTTGTATGCAGCTTTGAAGCTTTTAAACATGAAAAAGCACATACAAACTGAAATAGGAAACGAGAGAGAGAGAGAGAGAGAGACTCTTATGAAGTTTCGAGACAGTCAATCAAAGTGGCACAGTGTGCTTCTATACCTCTCTCTCTATACTGTCACCTTTATGTTTGTTCAGACATTCAGTTCTGAATTGAGCTGTTGCCATGGAGATCTGTCTCATCATTATACTAACCATAGAAACAGCCTCCAAGTTCACGTAAAAGATAGGATGTTGAGAAAGGATTTTTTTCTCTAGACAAAATGAAAAGCTGCACCCTTGAACCCCCTCAGCACACACCAATAGAGACACACTCTCAAATTCTCTCTCTTATCTTAGATTAAAGAGGATTTTGAGTGGATGGCTTGGCACAGCACAATCATCTTCAGCTGTCACATGTTAGGTGGTTGGAGACATTTTAACAACACAGAAAGATGAGCAGTGAATGAAGTGGTGAATGAGAGGGATTAGTATGGCCTCTCAGTGACCTCGCAGAGGCGCATTATTAGCATGAATAGCAGACACTCGGAGAGAGTGGCATTTCAGGACAAGATGTCTGGCTCAGGAAATCTCTCTGTAGGTTCTAATCATGATTATTGCCATCAAAGAGTAACAGAGGAGGCAGATGAGGGGAGAGGAGAGAATCCACGCACAGAGTCACGCTTGTCAAGATTCGGATGGCTGAAAAGCTCTCACTGCTTGTCAAAGATGATTTGGCGATAGATGAATTTTGGAATGCTGCAGAATTATGAAAGTCATTTAGCAGAAAATAAATTAAACTAACAAATACAGTAATATCTCATGAACTTTTCTTTAATCCAACATCAAGGTTTTAGGATTTTATTTGTAATTTGGGAGCTTCTTCATCTTCGGTGAGTTTCTTATTTCAGATTTTTTTTTTTTTTTTTTTTTTTTTTAAGTATGTGAAGACCTCATTGAACTAAATATGATTGTTTTAACCTGGCCTTCATCATTTACATATGTTACCATTTTAGCCTTGTCCCAGATCCAGACTTTCAATATTAAACTATGAAAGTCTATTATACACTTCAAATTATTACATGTTTAAAACTAAAAAATATTATCTAAACAAAGAGTAAAATAACATATTTATTGTGTGAAAATGATTACAAACTTTTCACTCTTTGGATGTTTCAACCAAAAATTTCCCCCTTATAATCTATATTATTATTAACACTATAATATATATATATATATATATATATATATATATATATATATATATATATATATATATATATATATATATAAACTGGCGGCCAAAAGTTTGGAATAATGTACAGATTTTGCTCTTATGGAAAGAAATTGGTACTTTTATTCACCAAAGTGGCATTCATCTGATCACAATGTATAGTCAGGACATTAATAACATGAAAAATTACTAAAACTACTTCAAAGAGTTCTCATCAAAAAAATCCTCCATGTGCAGCAATGACAGCTTTGCAGATCCTTGTTATTCTAGCTGTCAGTTTGTTCAGATACTCAGGTGACATTTCACCCCACACTTCCTGTAGCACTTGCCATAGATGTGGCTGTCTTGTAGAGCACTTCTCACGCACCTTACAGTCTAGCTGATCCCACAAAAGCTCAATGGGGTTAAGATCCATAACACTCTTTTCCAATTATCTGTTGTCCAATGTCTGTGTTTCTTTGCCCACTCTAACCTTTTATTTTAGTTTTTCTGTTTCAAAAGTGGCTTTTTCTTTGCAATTCTTCCCATAAGGCCTGCACCCCTGAGTCTTCTCTTTACTGTTGTACATGAAACTGGTGTTGAGCGGGTAGAATTCAATGAAGCTGTCAGCTGAGGACATGTGAGGTGTCTATTTCTCAAACTAGAGACTCTGATGTACTTATCCTCTTGTTTATTTGTACATCTGGTCTTCCACATCTCTTTCTGTCCTTGTTAGAGCCAGTTGTCCTTTGTCTTTGAAGACTGTAGTGTACACCTTTGGATGAAATCTGCAGTTTATTTTTATTTATTTATTTATTTATTTTTTTTTTTTTGTATAGTCTTCATCCCTCAAAACAATGATTGACTGACTTTTTGCCATTTTTGACCTAATATTGACCTTAAGACATGCCAGTCTGCTGCATACTGTGGCAACTCAAAAACAAACACAAAGACAATGTTAAGCTTCATTTAACAAACCAAATATCTTTCAACTGTGTTTGATATAATGGCAAGTGATTTTCTAGTATCAAATGATCAATTTAGCATGATTACTCAAGGATAAAGTGTTGGAGTGATGGCTGCTGTCTAGATTTGATCAAAAATGACTTTTTTCAAATAGTGATGGTGCTGTTTTTTACATCAGTAATGTCCTGACTATACTTTGAGATCAGTTGAATGCCACTTTGGTGAATTAAAGAACCAATTTCCTTCCAAAACAGCAAAATGTGTACATTATTCCAAACTTTTGGCCACCAGTATGTGTATATATATATATTAACACCAAAGTCATTTATTTGGGCTGATGATGAATAAACGAAGCAAATAAATGTCTCTGCATTAAAGCATATCACCCAAAATAATTTTAACAGTCAAATTACAGACACAAGAAACAGGAACATTATGTGTCACATTATTAAGAAAGAAAAGTTTATTCATTTTTTGTGATTTATAAACAAAACACATTACCACTTTTCCATTGTAATGAAATAAAATGAGCAAGAAGAGAAAACAAGAGAGTAATGGACGTCACTAATTTACCACCACATATTGATGAGAAGGTGTACAAAAGAAGGGTTGTACAACAGATGATCGCCATTTGGTTGGACAGCACAGCGCCACCTACTGATCACCACCAGACACTAAGAAAGTATGACAGTATGAACGCTCACTAGATACAAGCATACACTACATATATTGTATTTTACATCGGGACTTTTCCCTGTTTTTTGTTTCTTTGTCAAAGAAGTGAAAGAGAAGGGATAGAGTCATCATACATAATAATTTAGCTACAATATACAGTGCTAGTTTGATCAGTATGTCAAAGCCAAACACAAAACATTTTTTTTTTTTTTTTTTTTTTGGTCTTTTATCTTTGTTCTCGTAACAAAAAATGAAAAGGATAAAAATAAGAGCTTCAGGGCATCACACTATAGAGCATTTGCAAATACCAAAGTTTAGTAATGTCATAACTGTCCACTGTAAGTCGGTGCAAGAGGTGTCAGTATACAAAAGGCTCAGAGACGGTACATACACAAATCTCTTGTGTGAAGAATGAATAAAAATGATAAAGAAAAATAGTAAAATCATAGTTATCTATATCTATATTCATATATATCTCTATGTAGTAAGTGTTTCTTTCTGGTAAGGTCATGCAGCAGTCACATTTGAGAAACTGACATCAGTTTGAGACATGTTTTTTGGAGGTGTGGCAACAGGGAAGGCAGGCAAGTGAGGGAACCAACAGAAAAAGCAAAGGCATGTCACAGCCGCTTTAATCAGCAACTAGAGCGGGTTTAAAGGCATGGGGTGAAGACAACAGTCTATGGTGGAGACACCAGTCTATTCGTTGTGGTGTGTTAGCATTGTAAAGTTGTCTTTACAATGAGTGAAGTCTATTAAAAAGGCTGAATGTACATCAATAACACTTTCAATTGCTTTAATTAACAATTTAAAGGGGAAGTGTATTATTTTTGCAATGTTAAAGTTAGCAATTTGTTGGTGTTAACACTGTTACTCTGTGGCACTTTCAAAGCTTTACTCTGTTTGTTTGAGCATCCTGACCAGCCAAACATAGCAACATCGTCTCAAAACCAATGGTATATGTTTGGGGTGGGACCAATCTGTTTGTTCGACCAATAGCAGATGGGGAAAACTGTTTGAAATGTTTTACAATTCTGTTTTGTGATGCTAGTGGTACAGAAATTACACACTTCACCTTTAACAACGATTCAAATCAAAACATTTGGCAAGCCCCAAAGTTATTCTCTTCCTGAAGCTCCACCCCTTGCCTAGCCCTGCCTCCATCTTCTCAGTTCCCTCCCCATTTTGTTAAAAAAAACCAAAGTGAGACCAGCAGAATATACATTTACGTTAACATGTGACAGTGCTGAAGTTGACTGGATGTCAACACTGGGTCATTTACAGGTAACAGTGCTTTGGGAGCAGCTTCTGTCCTCTGTGGGGGGATTCGACAGGCATTGTCTGCATTACTCCATACTATGAGTACACCACAATGTCTAGAGCTAGCCTACCCAGCAAAGAGCAAAAGAGAGAGAGAGAGAGAGAGACAGAAGCTCTGTACAGAAGCAATAAAGTTAACTTAAAGCTTATAAAACTGGCGCCCTGCTCTTCTTTCCCCAAATTTGAAAACCTATCTATGTTGTGTTAGTTGTGTTGGTCTTCTAGACATCAAGCAGAAGGGAGAGGACTCTGTATAGTATTACACTGGACACTGCCCAGAAACAAGCTGAGAAAGCAGGCACAAAATTAGGGTGAAGGTCATAAGGGAAACTACAGACATGGAGCAGCGCCACGCAAACTCACAGCATAACCCTCATGCCATATCTACAGAGGATATTTAAGGATAGTTTATGGGTTCGAAGGTATTTAAGGTTTGGTGAATTAACAGTAATACTGTTCACAATGCATAAACATTCTCAGCCATCCCTTTAAACAACAGGCTCATCAGCTTTTCGTTTACTGTATCTCATGAGGTTTGGATCTCTGCATTTTCACTCCAAATGGAGAAACGTAAAGTTGGTTAATCTTTCAAAAACCCATTATGGATAGCATATAGCTCCATCACTGACCTCTTAAACCAACCAACCAAAGCCTGATTGCTTTGTGAACTTATCTCAAGCTTTACCGATTTAGAAACATTTTAGAGCAGGAGATATACTGGGTGCCGCAAGGGATGCATCGATTTTTGACCCTGTTTACTAGGTGTGTATGTCTATATACTATGTGTATGGGTGTATATATGGGACTACTTGCTCACATATATACTAGGCCTGGAGAATATTTGCTGGTAACAAAATTAAAGCAGCAAAACAAAAGTGCATTCCATCATTCAGTTAAGTGTACATTTTTTGTCTTTCTTTTTTTTTTTTTTTGATAAAACACTGTTTTTTCATATGTCCAGGATGTGAGACTTTTTTTTAAAGAAGTGAAAACATGTTTCAATGTTTCCTTTTTTCAAGGGATGTTACTTCCATCCCAGACCAGGAGAAATGAATGAGCAAAAAGCATTAATTATAGTGTCTTCACTGTGTTACGTACAGCTGTGCTCAGCCTGCATATTTACAACACTGTGTGCCCTGTTTGATAACCACAAACTTTACTAAATTTTTAATCCATTCTTAATGTTTTTCTTAATTTTTCTATATGTCAACCCATCTGATGCGGCACACAGCTTATTAACATTTCAAATCAGATTTTGTCTCCCTATCCAAAAGATTGAAAAACAAAAACCAAGAGACGAATAAGACAGAAGTACCAACATCAGTCTGAAAATCTTTTATGTGGAATAGTGGGTTGTCAGGTCACCCGAGGCATTAGACAACATTAATCAAACACATATCAGCTCATTAAGGCAAGATTAATCAATTCTTTTATTAACGGGAAAGGGGAATGTCAACTATCTGTGTGAAGCCAAATTGGATTGGACTTGAATTGAAAAACACTTACAGCTTCTGGTTAAAGGCTTTTCACAAAGTGACTTAACAAAATATAATTGTTTGAGCCCAAAATAAGGATTTTAGGATTAATAAATGCATGTTTTGTTCTACAGACTTCTGTTGAGACTTCTGTCTTAAAATAAAATCAGCTTGTATTTGTGTAACTCCATCTGTCTCTCTAATCATCATCATCTTTGCCTTTCTCTCGTTTGTCTTTTTTCTCCTTCTTCTTTTTCTTCTTCTTCTTCTCCTCCTTTTTTCCGAAGGTAATAAAGTCGCTCTTGTCATCTCCATCTTGACCTTGTCTAAAGGAGATTATGGCTGGAGAACCAGGGATGATGAAGGCTTCGGGAGGGACCTCACCGGGTTTCAGATGTGGAGGAGGTCCGCCTGGACCTGGCCCGTACCGGAAATGCCAACTGTTACTGTCCACTCCGGCTCCGACAGGGGGAGAGACCTCTCCACCCTCATTATCTGTGAGAAAGACAAAGAGAGAACAGCTATTACAATCTTAAAAAAAAAAAAAATAATAATAATAATTTTATATGAGCAAAACAGAAATATGAAAACTAGATTTGCACACTTTTTTGTGTACTGAGGGGTTTCGGAGGGACCTTGACGTGTTTTGTCCCACTGGACCCATGAATTAATGACACTTCCTCCTCTCTGGACATACATTTCTGCTGTCCCTTCTGAGCCAAGAGGTACTAAAGAGCCCCAGAGGGCCCACAGTGAATCAGCAATATTTAGCCTGAGAGAAGAACAAACTTTGCAGTAGTGCTGTACTGGATTATTTTACATGACCTGGGGAATCAACCCAGCCTTCCCATTTTATCCCAGGAAAATGTATTAACAATCAAATTAACAGACTTCATGTAAATGCTCTCTTCATATGTGGAATAAGTGCTTTGCTGCACTAACTCTCAAGTCAAATAGATACACTGAAAAAAATGATTTTGTGGTGAAGTTTGTATAGCAGAAAAGATTAAGCACTTTCTACATTGAATATGTTAGTTTAAGCGGGAACTTGAAAATATTAAGTAAATATTGAGTTGTCTCTACTCAAAATTACACGTTCATTATAAAAAAAAAGATCTATCGCAGTAATTGTTACCATCCTCGTGTTTTGTGCACCAAATGTTGAGGTCTGCGAGCGCAGCTCCATGTTGTGATCTAACTGCCAGTAATGCAAGGTGATTGTCTCATGATTAAATAGCATGCATGCAGCTTAGAAAAACTGTGCGCAATAACCTGTGAAATATAAATGAAGTAAATCTTACTCGTAATTTTTTCTCAGTGTTGTAATCTGTGACGAGGTGGAGGATGGGGCAGGGCCATGAGGACACACGCCCGGCCCTGAATCGGGCTAATCAGAATGGAGGGGGATAAAGATGAGCCAGAGGCGCCAGTTCGAGAGAGAGACACACATGCGGCCACTGTGTGTGTCCAAGTGTTTGTGTTTAAACTGATTTAAGTTCATGTATGACATTAAAACTTACATTTACTGTTCAGCCGGTTCCCGCCTCCTCCTTGCCCACCTTACCCCGTTACATATTCAATTATGCCATCAGATACGTCCACGCCACCATGATGTACAGGTAAACACAGCAATGCGCATTTTTCGGGTACCACTGAGATCGAAAATCGAAATAAAAGAAATTCGAAACATTGTGACCACGAAAAATATTTAACTGAATATAGAAAAAATAGGTTATATTTATGAAAGTGTTATATTAATACTCTTTCTCCCACTGCATCGGCAGACGAACTGTTTAGATCTGCATCTGCAGAGTATATGGCGATGGTGCTGTGTTGTGACGTCATCTGAATACATTCTATATACTTTAAAACTGCCTCATCCTTCAATAACAGTCTCTTTGTAAAGCTGCATTGCATTGTGACAGATGCATTAAACAGTCTGTTCTGAAATGAGCACACTTGAACTGTTAAGATCAGACTGAAATGATCAGGGCTATTATTAAAAATGAAGTTCAGGAGGATCTGCAGAGTCTTGCTGTCTCTGAATGACCTCACTGTGACTGGCCATGCCAAGCTGGCCAACACCAAATATGCCTCGTTGATGTGTAAATGTGGATGATCGTGTGTTACTGCATTCATTTGACTGACGTCTGAGAGTTCAGAACCTTTCATTTCTGCAGCTTAGTTTCAATAAATGATCTTTCTAGATTTGGGAAGATGTTTACAGTTCTGAAAGTTTGTATGTATTCATAATATATCAAATACTTATTTAAAAAAAAAAAAAATCAATGAAAATGTAATTCCTCATGATACAAGACTGTGGTAGCTGGTCAAATCTAAATGTGATGGTATAATGTACACCACACTACTGAAAATCTCCTTCTCTCTGAGCAAGTAATCTAATTTCTAATGACACTGGATTCCCATAACATCACTCAGTTAAATACATACATCTTTGGCAGTGTATCTGTGCGTGTTTAAATCTTGCCTATTGTCTATCTCTTATGTTGTGGTGAAGATTAAGATGGATTAAAACCTCAGGAACATTGTGACTAAGACATTTGTTAGTAAAAAAAGGGTGTGCATGCAGGCTTGTGTGTGTGTGTGTGTGTGTGTGTGTGTGTGAAATGAGGATAGACAGAGAGAGAGAGAGAGAGAGAGAGAGAGAGAGAGAGAGATACAGAGAAACAGGGACATTCATTAGGCAGCATCCATTACAAGTCCTCAGGGAACTGGCTACCCTTCCAAATCCCTCAGTAACACAACAATTACATGCCCAAAATCTTTTGTTTTCTCTCATCTCCCTCTCTTGTGCACTCTTTTATCTCACACTCTGCCTAATTTCTCCCTCTCCATCCCCTTCTATTTAATTTCTGCCCTTCTCTCCACTCCCTGCCAGAATGATAACAAAGACACCAGTCACGAGTTTTTGGAATAACTAACTAAAACGTAACTACTTTTCTCTGTGTCACAGTAGCTCAGCTGTTTTCAAAGCTATTTTTTTTTCTCCAAATAAGTAGCTGTGTAGCGTGACAAAATGTAATAATGCTGGTTTTTATGTCAAACTGTATTTTGCATGCAGCTCTGCAGTCAAGCCAATACTCGTGCTCTCCTAAAATGTCCTCATCTTGTGTTGGGAAGCCCGATTCATTTTAGTGAGTCAGTTCATTCAGATGATTCATAAATGAACTGGTTCAAATGGCTATTTCTTGTGGGTCCTTGCAAAGATATCCATGTGCATAACATTTTGTAGCAAAATATTTGTATACTAAATACTGATGTTTTATTCAGTCATACAAATAACTTACTTTAAAACACTTTAAAATAAGGTTCCATTCGTTAACATTAGTTAATGCATTTGGTATCATGAGCAAACAATAAAATAATTTTTTTAAAGCATTTATTATTAGTTAATGTTAGTTAATAAAATGCAATTGTTCTTTGTTCATGTTAGTTCATAGTGCATTTATTCAACTGATACAACTTTTGATTAAAAAAATGATTACTATATGTTGTAACTAATATTAACCAAGATTAGCAAATGCTAATGGGTTACACTTTATTTTACAGAGTCCTTGTTACAGTGTAATTACACAAGTAATTACTGATTATTACTAATTAATAACATGTAGGTTTAGGGCTAGGGTAAGTGTTTGGTTTAGGGTTAGTTGCTTGTAATCATGCATAATTAACTGTTATTACTATTGTTGATACATGTAACGTGTAACAAGGACACTGAAAAATAGCGTGTTACTAAATATTGTTCATTGTTAGTTCATGTTAACTAATGTTAATCTATGGAACCTTATTGTAAAGTGTTACCCTAGTTTAATTTAATGTTCATTTAAGTTGTAGTTTAAAACCATCACCCTAACTGAGATCCTCACTCTTGTTTTTTTAACAGATATATATTACTTTGACTGCAAAAATAAACCATATAATCTGAGAGTCCATGTATATGTGTATATATATATATATATATATATATATATATATATATATATATATATATATATATATATACATAAAAGCCACAATTAAAGCTGAAGTATGCGATTTCTACGCCACTAGCTCCACCAAATGGAGTTGCAAAAATAAACGTTGTTTTCAAAACAGCTTTCTGAATAGGCCTCCCATCTGACATTGGTCAAACAAAGAGATAGTCCCGCCCCCAACTCACGCCATTGGTTGAGTATTTTGTTGGGGCAGGTCTAAGTGGGTCAAACAGAGCATAGGGCAGCAGAAACACAGTGTTTACAGTTTTATAATTAGCCTATAAATGGCTTACTAATAAATGTCTTTAGTTGAGATAGGAGGAAGTTTAACACAGAAAAAGTTACATACTTCAGCTTTAAATAGCCCGTTTTAAAAGGTTAGCTTGACTGCGGTTTAAAACTGATGTCTAAATATTTAAATTTTAAATTACCTTCTTCAATCCCATTTTAATGTGCACAGACAACTATAAGTAGGTAAAATCCCCCAAATCGTTAAATATTGTGTCTCTGGTGCTTTCAAAACATTGCTCTGGTTGTTTGAGGATCCTGACCAGTGCAACACAGTGACATTGGCTCAACCAATGGAGTTTGGGGTGGAACAATCTGTTTGACAACCAGTGGTAGACTCTGGGAATATTTTGGGAAAGCTGTTTGTAAACAATGATTATTTTTGCATTTCCGTTTGGTGCTGTTAGCTTCCCCAACACTGCATGTCACATCCTGTTGTAATAAAAACACCTCCCCGCCACCTCCCCTTCGTATCTCTCTGTCCCCTTGACCTTTTGTGTAATGCAGTCTTAAAGACACGCGCACGTCTGACTGGCAGATAATGGCACAGGCTTAATAAGCTGCACAACGGAAATGATGGTCTGATTATTATGGCCAGTGAAAGACTCAGCTCATAAAAAGGTTATGTGGAGAAAATCGAATTGTCTAATCATCAGGAAAACAACCATCCACCGACTCTCTCCTATTTTCTCTCTGTATATTTCTCTGTCTTTCTATTTGTTAGGGCAGTAGATTGCAGAACTAGCTTACATTATGCAGAATAGGAAGAGAAGCAGAGGGAGTTTGAGGATGAAATACGAGGCAAACTTTGACGCTAAACTCCTGAAGGAGCAGATTTCTGAGCAGCACTGCAGAGGCGAGGAATTATGGGTTTGTTTAGATGAAACCACAACACTCAGTGCTTTTGTAGCATAGTATGTGCATGTAACAGCAGATGACAGAAGATTTGTGTTTAACCTCTTGCATCTATCTATCTGTCTGTGAAGTTTCACAACAGTAGTTTGCTATTTACTGTTTGCTTTTAAATTAAATGAATGCAACTTACAGTTGTGTATAATAATAACAAATAATTTGTGTTTTTTGATGATAATTAGATATATGCATGCATTACTGATTGTCTGCACATTATAAATCCAGTTGGTGTGTGTGAGTGGCACACCTTGATAAGTCAAGCTCTAGTAATCCTGATCAAATTTGTGCCAGATGGTACACGCAGCTTTCTCAAGAGCGTGCCAAGACAGCAGTGTGTGTGTATGCATGGATGTGAAAGAGAGTTCTGCTCTGTCAAATGAGAATACTGGCTAATATGAGATTAATGCTGTAATTTTCAAAGTCGTTAATAAACCATTAAGAGGGGATGGGAAATTGTCTTTAAGGGCTGTAGAGATGAGATGTTGAGATACTATACAATATACAAAATATACATTCTCCATCTCAGCATCTCCGCATCTACAGTATACTGTAGGTTACAAGCCTGAAAAACACACATTTCCCAAACAACATATTTAGACATAGATATTAGATATAAATATATAGAAAAATAAGAGACAGAGATTGTCTTGAGTTTACCCTCTTGAGCTCACTAAAGCCCCTGGCATGTTCTGGAAAATTCCACTAGACCTACAACACACACACACACACACACACACACACACACACACACACATACTTCTACACAGCCGTTCCTCTGTGACTGATTGATGTGAGAGCTAAAACACTTATCTCCTAAATGTTTATCATAGTGGTGACTATCTAAGATATTATACCATGTATTGTTTATAATGGGCAATGTATTTTGTGTATTTTACATTCTGTAAATTATACGTTCATTGACTTATGCATTTGACATCCAAAGCATTTTACTGTGCATTCAAGGTATACATTTGATCAAAATATGTGTTTCCTGGGAATTAAAACAATGACCGTGGCATTGCTTGTGCCATGCACTACCAGTTAAGATACAGGAAGTCTTTTGTATCTAATATGTTTGATTTGGGGAAACTGGAGTAAGTGCGTCTATTGCATCAAGTATAGCATAGTGTTGGATTGTGCATAAGTGTTTTAGTATTGCATCACAAATAAGTGTTTGTGTGCTGGATTGTGGACATGTGTTTCTGTGCACCATATGGCAATGTTGCTGAAATGCGAGCTTGTGGGCTGTGCAAGTTGGCTCACCTGCAGAGATGATCTTTAAACAGGCAGCTCAGGATAGGTCACACTCATCCACCCATCCATTTATCTATCTATCCATCCATCCCTCTCTCTGCAGCATTTGTGTGCGTCAATGCCTGTTTACACTATGCGCAAATAGCTGATCTTGTTGGCAAGATCAGCTATTTTTATTTTCATTAAAATTGCCCAATATTGATCAGACAATTTACCTTTTATGCAAACTGATTTTCTATTTGCTCTTTGTACATCCAATATGCTGCTTGTTGCCATTTACAATTGGTGTAAAAAGTATCTACCATTACTTAGTACTTAGTGCAACATTTGCAACACTTATCCACATTCGCTTTGCCACTGTATTCCTCATTTGTAAGTCGCTTTGGATAGAAGTGCCAACTAAATGACTGATCTGTTAATATATTTTTTACACTTAATGTAAATAACCGCTGCCTTTGTGTAGCACGTTTATTCACAAAGAGACCAAGCAATCAACAAACAGTATTTAAATCAATACAATACAGCAAATAAAATGTTAGCTATCGTTCTAGCACTTTATGTTGAGAAAGGAAATGTCTGTCAACAAACTTGTGAACGCAGCCCAAATTTATTTATGAAATAACTGATGAACAAATGATTGATGTATATCAATAATCTGTAATACACTTCCTCTGTATCATTCCAAACCCTGATATTTTCTTTAATCTGTATAAAAATCATGGTTAGGTTTAGGTTTGGGTTATGGGTTAATCTTAAGGAAAAATCATAAAAACATTAATAGTTGGTTTGTTTATTTTTCTCTTTTGGAGTAAAAGTTTTGTACGCATTTCTTACGATTTCGCCATTTCATTCTTTTATTACGACATGTTATGCGACCGGGTAGGACCTGCTATCTGCCTCTGTAGTAGAACAACAAACATGCTTCTTATATTTGTCTTTTTTTCACCCATCCTTCATCCTCTCTGACACACACAGTTTTATTCATCTATTTTATTTTACGCACCAGTCTGTTAACTCTCTTTTTGTTGGGCCACACCTCTCCTCTTTTTCTCTCCATTTTGCATCTTTCCTCCACTCGTTTCTCTCTCACCCTCCCTCTACTTTTAGCACCCTGTTCGTGCTATGAATGGTTGCCATGGAAACTGCCTCCTCTGGTGAACTCGGGCTGTGGCAGAGACTATGATGGAAACTAATACAGAACGCTCTCTCTCTTTCTCTCTAATGGTCATATACTTACCTCCCCTAGCAACAGAGGCAGTCACAGCTCCCATTTGTCTCCATCTCTCTGTTTCCCCTTTCACTCTCTCCCTCAGTCACTCTTTTCATTCTCATTGTCACTTTCTATCTTTTGTACCTTTGGGCGGCTGTCTACCTGCCCTCTGCCTCTATACCACGGGTTCTCGTTCACACACTCCCATTTGAGAGAAAACAACAAGAAATAGAGAGATACAGAAGATGAGAGGCAGACAGAGGAAGAGTGGTAACATGCTCTTTTCTCATTGCATTAATATAATTCTGTTGATCTACGCATTGGTGGTTTTGCCCATCTGCCTCACGCAAACACACAGAGAGAGAGAGAGAGACAGGGGAGTTGGCTTTGACAGTGTTTTGTACGCCAGAGCTAAAATGAAGCTCATTAAAATGCAGAGCCACAGTTTAATACAACACAAACCACCACCACACCATAATTCAAATCGGTATTACTTTGCACCACCACAGACTGTTTAAACGAATCGCTTAAACTGCCATTTACCTCTAAAGCATTATCTGACTTCACCCCATTGATGTAGCTCAGTTCCAATGCCTTTTTGTTTTAAAGAGCTAGATCATCCAAAAAGAAATGTTGTTCTAAACATGTGTCTTTCTTTCCATGGAACACAAAAGGAGAGGTTTTAAACAATTTCCACTATGTTTTTTTCCATAAAAGAAAGTACATTCTGACCAGGGCTACCTGGCTCTAAAAAGAAACATTGAAGTATCATACAAGATTATTTTTTTTTAAACTATACAACTCATGCCCTACACTCCAAGTCTTCTGAATACATATGACAGCTTTGTGTGAGGAAATTTAAGTCATTATTCACTAAAAATCATTCACTCTACCGCAGCTCTCAAATCTTATCGTCAAATGCTGTGCAACCTGCCCCGTGACAATGCTTTATGCCAGGTTTGATATCAGTGATGCCAAATGGCATTGGTTTTCACATGTCACATAAACGATCGCATGATGTAACGCTTAAACATACAGAAGTGTGAATGAGATTTGAGAATTATAGTGGAGTTTTTCAGACAATAACAACTAAAATTTCAGTCTGATCCTAGCACAAAGCTATAGTATGACTTCAGAAGACTTGTAATATAGCGCATGAGTTAAGTCAAGTCATTTTGATTTGTATAGCGCTTTTCACAACACACATTATTTAAAAGCAGCTTTACAGAAAATTATGATTTAACAGAACAACCTGTACTATAGTAATGTCTTCAAGTCATAAAAGTGTGGTTTAAAAAAAAAGACATGATTGTAAATTTTGCCTTAAAATAAATAATAGAAAATAATCATATTCATATTTAGACCCCCAGTGAGCAAGCTGAAGGCGACTGTGGCAAGGAACGCAAAACTCCATAAGATGTTGGTTAATGGAGAAAAATAACCTTGGGAGAAACCAGACTCACTGTGGGGGCCAGCTCCCCTCTGGCTAACAACATGAATATAATTCCAAGATTAGTTATTTATGTGTAGCACAAGTCAAGATTTAACCCTTGTGTGACCTTCGGGACATTTTTGTCTTTTTCATTTTTGCTTTTTCGATCATTTTGGCTGTGTTAATGCCAACGGCATACATTTTGCCAAAGGTGTGTATTTTTGGGGGAATTTTGATATTTCAACCTCAGTTTCTATAATATATCTATAATACACTGTGTACACAAAATAGTTACACTCAGGACCTTCAGGACAAAAATGTCCCCACTGAAACAAAAAATCATGAATTCTGTGATATTATGCTTTCATTCCAGAGCCCTGGCTTATTACATTTTTAATATTTTCCACTAGACGGCGCAATTTTTCTCATGTTTGGCCTATGGAGCAAATACATGCTTTTTTTCCTATTTCCTGTTTGCTGTATTATAGAGCACTGCAGGCCGGTTGAATAAATGATGCAGCTAAAATTGTGTGGGTGTGTTGGAATGGATGTCAGCATGTGTTTTGTATGTGTGTATTGAGAAATGTGTGTGTGTGTGTGTGTGTGTGTGTGTGTAAAAAAACAACAGTGGCATTATATAAACAAACTGGCATTTAAAGGGTTAAAATCCTGAAAATGAATCAATATTTGGTAGTTATGATCAGGACTGATGTTGGTAAAAAAAAAAAATTACTCATTGAAAGTGGAAAATAATATATATATATATATATATATATATATATATATATATATATATATATATATATATATATATATATAATATTATTATGGCAGTTTTTTGATGCAGACATTTTTGTCCTCCAAGGACCTCTGAGTAACTTTTTTAAATTGACGCACAAGGGTTAAAATTAGTAAACTAAGTTAGTGTTGGGGCAAATGTCTAAACAAAAATATATTGTATTAACTGTAAGATTAATGACTAAAGTCTTAGGATTTACATTCTTAATTAACTGCGGAAGTGCAATCAGATGCATTGTCTATTGTTATTTGGCTGATAAAGGCTGCAATTAATTTATTATTTACATATTCCATTTTAAGAGTTCAGTCCATCCTTTAACCAAGGTGATGCAGGCAGAGGTCAGTAAGGTGCACTGCAGTTCGACTGTAAGCTTGTTGCAGATTAATTTCTGGTGGAGTCCATTTTAAGTCCATGTTTCAGGCAGTGTCCATCGAAGTATCCACTGTCTGACGGTTGGTGCTGGCATCAGTTCATACGAGTCATATAGAGTACATTTACTTGCTTTTTTGTCCTTTTTTAAGTTTAACAACCTGTTGTCACTGTATGCAAAAGTCATAACGGTTTGGAATGACATAAGGGTGAGTAAATGATGACAATGATGACAACGTCTTAGTGTAAAATGCTGAGCAGCACCTCAAATTAGGCAGCTTGTAAATGAGTTTGTAATCGAGACAGACAAAAGGTGAAAAGGAAGAAATAGAGAGAAAGAGAGCGAACATCTAAAGAGGCTTATTTCTTGGCTTTTGGGGTCATCAACACAGACTTAATTAGAACAAATTGCTCATTAATCACCCCCATATTTTCACCCGTTTTGTCCTTTCTCTCACTTTCATCTTACTGAATCTAAATGACTTCCATTACTCTGAACACCTCCAGAAATCACATCATCAATCCATCTGAGAGGGTGTGGCCTCAACATGGACATCCGTGTGCTCAACGTGTGCTAATGAGGAAACTGAATATTCATTAATTATGCCAGGTCCCTACTTATGACCTTTGTGACCTGGGAAGTGAAACTAGACAAAAGGGTTGAGAGGTTTATGATTCGAAACATCCAATCAGAGAGCAACTCTGTATAACTATATTTATTTTGTCCATTAATTATTTTATAAATTCAACATCAAGATTTTAGGTTAAAATGTATACATATATATATAAGGCAAAGCATACAGATTATAGTGTAGTTTCTCAAATTAACACGAGATTGTAAAAAACTACATGTATAATAATTATATATATATATATATATATATATATATATATATATATATATATATATAAAATAAAATATTGTTTTAAATGAATTACAGCATGACTCTGCTTAAAATTGTATGTCAACCACTTAATGCCAAAATTCATCACATTCGCGTAACTGATTCTTTATTTGTTCGACAGAAAATTCTACAGTAGGCCACATTAATATTATATAGCTCTACATGCTAGCCTCCAGCTGACTCAATTATAATGCAATTTGTTATTGTAAGCCTGTGCTTGTTGCTTCTACCCTAATTTGTTTTTTACTTTATCTTAATTTCTTTTGGCCAGATGCATGTGGTAATGCCATGGTGATCTGTTTATATTGTTAGCATTGTCTTTGAGTGTGTGGTCATCGGCGATTAATAACCTAGACTTTGTCCTCTATGGGGCGATTCATCAATTATTTGAAGTTCAAAAGAGAGAGAGAGAGTAAATGGAGAGATTGGAGATAGAATCTAATATTGTGGATTAATCAACATGAATAACTGTCTCCACTGTGAGGAAGAAAGTGTGCGTGTTGAAATAGTCTGAGCTGACCATTATAAACATTCATCTGCTAATCGAGTCATCTCTCCGTGCTTTAGCCGTGCTCTCAGTCGCCGAGCTTGTCTCTCTTGCTTTCACAGATAACCTTTGCATCCCCTCTGACTGTGTCATTTCTTCTTTCAGCTGATAAACTGGATTTGTGCTTGATCTGGTCAGAGCTGTGGAAATTGGTGTCACTCTCTTCTTCATCACATAGCTATGATAGGCCACCTGAGCAAGCTAATCCAACGTAAAAAATCAGCACTAAAAGCATTGTGATCTGACTATGTGGAAACATGTATAGAAATACAATATTTGAAAATTAAATCATATTTATAATGCCAGTTTTAAAGAAATAGTTCACTCATTTTGTTATCATTTACTTACCCTCATGCCATTAGGACCCCATTTTATTTTCCATCTTCAGTGACACACACAATACAACATAGCTTGTTATCATGCAACGGAAGTGAATGGTGATTTATACTGTCAAGTTCCAAAAAGCACCATTAAAATATCACGAAGATATCCCACTATACACTATATTCCAAGACTTCTAAAGCCATTTAACAGCTTTGTGTGAAGAAAAGATACAAATTTGAAGTGTCAGATCTCAAACACATTAATTTGCATGTGTTAAATAAAAAAATGGTGCCTTTAGAAGTGTTATACTAGGTTTGACGTCAGCAGCAAACACCATTGGTTCTCGCGTGTCACGTGAGCGATCGCAACGTGGCAAGTTTGAAAACGTGACCACAAATGTGTGGAAGATTATCAGTGAATAACAACTTAAACTGTGGTCTGTTCCTCATATAAAATTCTCGTTTGGCTTCAGAAGATTTGGAATATAGGGAATGTGTCATACTGATAGGATATTTAATGGTGTTTTTATGTCTTTTTTGGAGCTTGGCAGTAAAAAAATCACTTTCCACTTTTATTGTATGGGGAAACCTGAAGCTTGGACATTTTACCTAATATCTCTCCTTTTGTTTTCCTTATAATACAGGATCAAAATGACATGGCAGTGAAAAATTTAGAAGTGAACTTTTTCTTTAACACTGGCATTTTTGAGTGGCAATGTCATCAATACGTATTTGCATTATTGTTTTATGTGGCACGATAGACAGACTGTGGTATCATTAATGTAATGCAGTAGGTTCTTTGTGCTATATAGATTTGCACTCTGAATTGCTCAGCTGGGTTTCCTAAAGAAGCTTCATATAGGTCATATTCATCCATTCCTGAATGACTGCAGCAGAGCAACTCAGCAAAAGAGGCCAACACAGGAGAGACTGTAGGGAAAGCAAGCGAGTGAGTGAAATAATGCTAGAGAGAATGCAAGACAGAAACAAAGAGCCTCGAGAATCAGGATGGGAGAAATAAAGTGATGTGGTGATGGTTCTGGGGGGGCAATACCAGTGAGACTGAGAGAGAAAGTGTGATAGTCCTGCTAGACCTCCTAGAGGAAGGTTTTATTGCTCTGTCATAGCTCAGAAGATTCAACTGTGATCTTAGTTATGTGTCATTCAAGTATCAACTTGATGTATATGTCATTCAAGTATCAGATGTGTCTCAAAAAAATTCCTATGAGAAATACAAATGGAATGAGAAATGAGACAATTGTTCAGTTTAACTGGTAGAGCATGGCACTAGCAACGTCAAGGTCATTGGTTTGGTTCCCAGGAAATACACATTCTGATAATATGTACTGTATACTCTGAATGTACTGCAAATAATTTTAGATAAAAGTGTCTGCCGAATGCATAAATGTACATTTATTTTGTGATCTGTGACTTTGGATTAAGACTTTGGCAGCTTGGTAAATCTAAGCACAGTTTAAGATATTGTTAAGATCTCTGACCCTAGGTTCAGCAAAAGTCTCCCTTTGTTCTCTATTTAATCTAATTGGTGTCAAGGAGAAACAGCTGATTTTAAACAAGATCTCAATTGTGATTTTTCCTTCCTATATGGGCAGACTCAGCACACTCTCATGGCGAAATCGTCAGGATTCGTACGGCTTGTCTAAATTTGGCTAATTCGTATGATATTGTGCGACTGCACTCGTTTGAATTCCAACGACTTCCACTACAGCCGATGACGTCGCTGGACATTGTTTCCATCTAATACGGGACAATTACTTGCTTCTGTCACACAACAGCTTCCTATCATGTTTACACACTCTACTGATTGGTTAAGTTTAGATAAGGAGTTTGGGTAAGGGCATAATATTAATAAGTATGTCCTTAACGCCTCGTGCGCAGAACTCGCGCTTACTTCCGCATTAGACATCCGGCCATTTGCACGTGATGAAGTCCTACGAGTTTATGTGAACAACATCGTGCGAGACCCTATGAAATACCCAACTCGTAAATTGTGTACGACTTTTCATGAGATCGGGTTGGCAGACTCGCTCTTCAAGATTTGAGTTCCCACATCTTACCGGCTGCGCTGGACACGGTAGGCCAGTTCTGGACGAGAACTCCCTGAGCTCCCTGCATCACGGATGACTCCTCCATATGGACCGAGCTACACATACAAACACATAGAAGAGAAAATAGTTAAAATGGGATATTCATCAATCGATTACAATGAATTATTATTTACTTAAATTAATCAAAATTAATTGCATATATCAATATTGTTGAGAAAAGCCCCCAATATAAAGATAATTTGATTTATAATAATTAAAGTATACATAGTTAGATTTTTCAGTATCAGTTCACAAATCTTGAGTCATACATTTTAGTGTGCTCAAAAAACTCCCCACCTCACTTAAGCAAATCGCAGTAAACATTTCAGATTGCTGCAGATTGTCTCGTGCATTTCACCATAAAACTTAAAATATGGGGTCCAAAAGTCTGAGACCACATTGAAAATTTCAGATTTCTAAAACTTTAACAGAATGTTTTAGGATTAAAATGATTTAGATAAAACAAGGAAGACATATTTAAGATTCTGCAGCATTTCTAGGTCACAAATCAAATGTAAGCAATAAGTGATATTGATCATGTTGACTCTTTGTAACTCAGATTTTCATGCTTTCACTGAAGCAAACAAGGTGCTCTTTGGAACATTCTCAAACCACCAGATTTTGTTCATGTCATCTTAATTGCATGCTCTTATTATAGTAAACGCACCTACATACAAAGACAGTCTTAAATTCATGCACAGTTTAAAACACATTTTACTTTTTACTCAAATTGTTATGCTGATTACATAATTTTTGCACTTGTATTAAATAAGAAAAAAAAAACATGCATAATAGAAGCAATTTTAAAAGTGGTCTCAAAATGTTGGGACCTCACTGTATGACTCAAAGCATATACTGTATTTGCCTGTAAATTATGTCTTAAATTATAAGAGGAAAAAGTGTGGACCTAAATCAGAATATGTTTGGTAGTTGTGTATGTGTTGGTGTGCGACTGTGAACTGGGGTGAATGACTGAGCCGGGGTTTATGTAGGTCTGTCGCGACAATTGGAATCCAGAAGCCTGGATTAGAGATTAAGGATTAGACCGTACTCTACCCTGCACACTCACACACCTAAAAGATTAAAGCTTACATTCTTGAACTCGAAATTTCACACCCAAGAGTTCACACACACACACACACACACTGGTGCGGCTATCCTCATGAGGACTCTCTATAGACATAATGATTTTTATACTGTAGGAACTATAGCTTCTATCCCCTAAACCTAACCCTCCCAAAAAAACGTTCTGCATTTTTAAATTTTCCAAAAAACATAGTTTAATGTGTGTTTTTTTTTTCCCCTTTTCTCCCCAATTTGGAATGCCCAATTCCCAATGTGCTCTAAGTCCTCGTGGTGGCGTAGTAACTCGCCTCAATCCGGGTGGCGGAGGACGAATCTCAGTTGCCTCCGCGTCTGAGACAGTCAATTTGCGCATCTTATCACGTGGCTTGTTGAGCGCGTTACCACGGAGACGTAGCGTGTGTGGAGGATTCATGCTATTCTCCACGGCATCCACGCACAACTCACCACGTGCCCCACCGAGAGCGAGAACCACATTATAGCGACCACAAGCAGGTTACCCCATGTGACTCTACCCTCCCTAGCAACCGGGCCAATTTGGTTGCTTAGGAGACCTGGCTGGAGTCACTCAGCACGCCCTGGATTCGAACTCGTGACTCTAGGGGTGGTAGTCAGCATCTTTACTCGCTGAGCTTCCCAGGCCCCCGTTTAGTATGTTTAAGCGATTAGAATTATGGGGATACTAGAAATGTCCTCATAAACCACATTTATAGCATAAAACCCTTGTAATTACCAGTTTGTAACCTACATTTTTTTCCTCGTAAACCACCCAAACCTGCCTACACACACACACACACACACACACACACACACACACACACACACACACAGGGAAAAGGTGCATGTTCAGAGTTTATTGACTTTAGACAGACATTTAAAGGTGGCATGAAATAGAAATGGACCCCATTTACTTTCTAAATACATGTTCTTGGTCTGACTGTGCAAGATATATTGGTGCACATTATTCCAAATAAAAAAAAACATTTCTTTGTAATCTTTCAACAAAATGCAATAACTTGCTCTGCCTCTGAAACACACCCACATTTCTGCATCAACAGTAAAAAAGGTCTAAAATATTCTAAATACGTCACAGCTACAGAGGCTGAAAATCAAACCAGGCTGTTTTGGTTCTCAGAATAGAGTTTGTTATCGCTGTTTATGTTCTCTCTGAAGCTGTGCAGTTCAGCTGAAAGTGTGCTAAAGCAGGATTAGCTCACTGAGCTCAGAGCGGATGAAAACACGAGGTGTGCCTGGTCGCTCCTGAACATCACACTATCAGCCACCAAAACAAAGAGAGGTGAGGGGAAAAAACATTTCCAGAGGGTGGCTGTTAAATGCTTCTGTTGATAAATGTTTTGGACTTGTTGAAGTATCTCTCGATATCATAATCTCTAGATATGGCTCAAGTCCCTCCTTCAATGTAAATCTATGGGATTTTTTGCTTGTTTTATCATCTGGCAAAAATTGTAAGTCTGATTACTTAGAAAAGTAATAGCACACCTTTCCTCAACAAGCAGCACTATATGAGGTATCAGTTATGTCTGTAGCCCAAATGGTGTGAGATGAGTTGCAAATACTTTCGGGTTAATCATTCTAAGCATATCTGTATTGGGTAAGCTACTTTGAAACTCTAGCTTCCCAAGCTACAAGCTACTCATAACTTAAAGTAGTTAAACTACAGTCAAACTACTTTTAAAAAGTAGTTAGCTACACAACAAGCTACAAACAAAAAGATGCTAACTACATTTAAATTATTTAAATAAGAAAAAGTGTTTATACCAGGGCGAATTCACAGGGCCGGCAAAGCCTTCTCTGCTGGCGTAACATGCCAAATATATAAATATTTTTCACCCTTTCATTCTCAATCACCTTTTTGCCTATGTATTTTTAATCGCTTTCCATTCTTAATTAATCTACAAACAAAGAGAAAAATGAAAAGTTTATCAAGTCAGAATTTATTCCTTGATGCTTATAAGCAAAGTGTGACAACTGTTTCACAAATCACATGCCCGAAGCAACACATGAGTCTGAGCTCCACCCCATCAGGCCTTCAGAATTTCCACAGAATCCCTCAACAGTGCAAATGAATGAGCAACTAAAGTCAGATTGTCAGATTCATCAGCCAATCAGATTGATTTATTTGTTCTTGGTGGGTGTGGTCTTTAGGATATGTCCCGGTCGAGGCCTTCTAGCTGGCCTTGAGTGACGCAATTACACTTTAAGTGATGTAATTTAAAAAGCGAAGAGCGCGAGATCTTGCTGACGAGTCGGCTGTCATCACTGCTGCTATTGCCGTTGAGAAACAGATCCTTATGGATTTAAAAACACAAGATGTTCTGCATGACCATGTGATTGATTAATTAAACAGGAGAGGAGGACTGATTTTCACTTCAAGTAAATAGGTAAGTGCTTTTTGCATTGTTATAGCAACATCAGGAGTTTTCTAAGTGTAAATTAGTCTGCTTGAGAATTCAGTGTCGGATCAAGTTTTGAAAAGTAGTGCTGCGTTCCATTCAACTCGGACAGTCAGATTTTCCAACTTCCTACTAGGAAAAGTGCAGTGGAATGCATCTTGAAGTCTGAATTACAACTTGTAGGCTCTTGCAGAAATTCTCAACTCCGATTTCACCGAGATGCAGGGGCATGATGTCACACAAACATGTCCACACTCAGGGAGATATACAAAGTAAGTGATAAACATTCACTTTATTAAGTAATATCGATAAATGAGTTCGTTTCCACATTACATGATATTAAAGCTTGTTAAACAGACGCCTGCAGAAACAGGTGTATAAAACATTATAATCTCTTTTGATAATCGTACACCTGAAGCACAAATGCTAGCGCTGCAACATTGTTTATCAGTTGGGTTGCTAGGAGACATCTCTAATGAGAGTCAAACCCCTGCTAAGCTAACGGGAGCGTTGCAGTTCCGAATATCGGGGAATGGAATGCATTTATGGTCGGAGATATCAAGTAGGAATATCCCACATCCGACTTGAATGGAATGCAGCATAACCGTGTCCCCTGATGAAACGAAATTTATTGCAAGCAATATTTAAATCGCAAATATTATTAGATAGATTTTTCCAGGTATTATAGACCTCCTTGGTAGATTCATATGACAAATTATGATTTTTGACGTTCATTTCACAGAACAGTCATGCTGCAGTTAAAATTAGGCTTGCTTGAGCATTAAGTGTTGTTTCAAGTTCTGGCTTTCGTGCGTGGATGTGTTTTTAAAATGTAAATTGGTATTACTAGTTAGCTGCAACATAATGTATGATGCCCAAAAGCATAGGGTGTCTTATTCATTGTGAAACTGTGTTTTCTTAATGGCACGAATCACACTGAAGGCCTAGACTTTAAATGCACGGCCCGCCACTGGTTTATACATATAAAAATCCGATGATATTATTTAATACTGCAATCTTGCAGAATTAAAAACAAATCACCTGGTATGTTTAATTAGGGTGACTTTAAATTGACCTATGGAATATAAACTAATAAAACTACAAACAGCCTATTTTATTTAAGTATATAGTGATAAACAGCAGCAATTAACTAAATATTTCACTTCAAAAAAAGAAGACATTAGAACGAACTGACTCACCACAATAAATTGAAGTTCCCAACACGAAATATAAGTGAAACGTTTATTTTAACTTGTTCATTTACATGAACTGTCTAAAATTATTTTAAATAATTTAGACTTCCCAGAGAGGATGGTTTAGGTGAGCACGTTTGATTACACCCTCAGCTACTTTGCCGCATATGAAAAAAAGTTACAATAAAGTTATAATAGTAGCATTGCTACTTTTAGTTAGTTACTCCTCAATAGAGCGCAACAGTCTGGTTCCGGAAGGAAAAATCTCATTCATTTATCCCACAGACAAATTGAGTTTCAACGCTAACTTATAAACCTTTACTGACTGACCTACCATGAGCTATGTGGTTGTTCATTGATGGTATATGCTTCTGTTGGAGCCATCTATCTGGGTTATCTCAACTGCATCGTTTACAAATAGTGTTTGGTAGTGGAATTCATGGTACACAACTGCATTACCCATGGTACATCAGAGAAAGATCCACCAATCAGAGAACCACGGCCAACGAAACCCTTGAAACGTGCCACGAAGTGTCCGCGCGCTCCCATGATGCATTGTGAATTACGTAATCGAGTCAGTCTTCTTCACCCTTAAACTACTTATATATTTGTATATATCTGAATATTAGTTTCTATACTTATAATCAGCAACCTAAAATCAATAGTTTTATATATTCACTTCCTTTTTTATTCAATGACATCATTCGCAATGCTTCATGGGTTTGTAGTGGTTGGTTCATGGCTTACTACTCTGTTATGAAGGATTTTATAAAAAGTCTATTGAAGAAATGAATGGGAAAAAATACTTCCAGAACCCAGACGGCTGAAAAACTGGGCGGTCACTGTTGTGTTCTATACTGAGCATGAGTAACTGTAATAGTGATGCTTGACTCAACAAACATCACTAATCATTTTGTTAATGCTATTAATGAAACATGCCATAAAGTGTATTCATATTTATATAAAGAATATTCATCTTTGAGATCAAGATGCAGACAGAATGACTGCAGAACAGAAGGGAGGAGGTGGATAACCACCATTTTAGTTGCCACCGTTTATCGCTCTCTCTCTGATGAATGTCTGCTGTCTAAGGTCAGGTGGATACTGCTGTTTGTGTGTTTGTGTGTGTGTGTGTGTGTGTGTGTGTGTGTGTGTGGAAGCCATTTTAAAGAGCTGTGAAGCAGAAGTCAGTAGGACTAATACATTATTAATGAGAAACACTGGACCAAATACATGATCCTCATCTAATGTTCAAACATCCGCCCTCCCCCTTCGCACCCCCATTCTCCATGTCTGAATCTCCTTCCCTCTGTCCTCTCTGCCTGCATATCAGTCATAGCATTTCTATTTCTAAGCTTTATAGCCGAAAAGCTAAAAATCACCTCCTAAAATCAACCTTTTTTGTCTAAAATCTGTCCACCTATAGTGTGATATTTTCAGCATAACTGATGAATCACTGCATTTTCTTAATCAGTATTTCTGTCTTCATGTCTAGTAAAAATATCTATAGCTCATAAAAAAAAGGCAAATTTACTTGAAAAGCAAAATCGTGTAGGTTAATAAGACTTGATTTCAGAGAACAAATCTTAAATTCAGTTTATTTTTGTTTTTGTTTTGTTTTTTCTTGGTTTGAGCATTAACTTTACTACAGTTTGGTCGATTTATGCTTTTAGCACATTGTTTTGTGGTTACTAGGGTGCTCTAGGTGGTTGCTATGGCATTTCTAGGTGGTTTCTAAGAGTCTGTGCAATTCTGGTTCCTAGATATGGCTCAGGTCCCTCCTTCAATGTAAGTCTAAGGGATTTTTTTGCCTGTTTTATTGTCCAGCTGGCAAAAATCACAGGTCTAATCGCTTATACATGTCTTCTCAACAAGCCACATGAATTGAGGCAAATTGTGACATCGATCATTGATGTCTGTTGCACAAATGGTGCAGGACGGGTTACACACTGAAGTTTAATACTTATAAATATGAGCAATAGTAATAGTAATGCTTGCCTTAACAAACACCACTAATTCAACACAAACCTACTGAATGAAATCCTTACAAATCTGCCTTAAACTCAACAAGCTGAAAGCAAACGCACCATAAATGTGAAATTAATTTCGCTATGATTTCTCCATGTACATAAATTATGAGACAGGAATCTGATTTAATGCATGAGGATTATTTGCATGGCTGCATTAGCTCGTATTAAACCCTGCTGTAATTAGGAGGAAATCAGTGTACCACTAATGAAGATCTGAGGTCATTCACACATACACACACACACAGGCTGGCATATGTGAATGCGTCTGATATGTCCTTCGCTGCCATCGTTTTGTAGACATGGCTGTAGGCAATACTTAAATCGCCGCCTGTGACCTACTTCAGCTTTCACGTTAACAGAAGCTGTATACTAGTCATCCAACAGCCGTTGTACAAGATTCAGATCACTGGTCGATTCAGTATGAATGGTGGATAACCGTACGCTGCCCAACGCTCATTAAAACAGGTCAGGTACGGCAGCTTGCGGTCCATTGGTTTAAGGGTAATCTAATGTCTGTGCATTGCCGAGTTTCCATGGCGATAACAGTAAAGTTTTTTTTTTTTTTTTTTTTTTTTTTTTTAGCTAACTACATCTGTCTGTAGTGTCTAGGAATTACTGTCTTAAAATTGTTTCTCTTTCATACTCTCCTTTTACCAGAATGTATTCTGAGAAGACATGTAGAGTTCAAATGAAAAAGTGACCCTGGACTTATTGTGCACTATTGCTCTGTGCACAGTATTCGAAAGAAGAGACGTGTTTGCTCTGTAACCTTTAATCAAAATATAACAACTTGATGTGCCTCTAAAACAACCACTTTTTATTTTTCAACTTCTTCCCTCCAACCACTGGTCGCATAGACAACGTTTCACCAATCAATTGTTGATGGATAAAATCAAGTCCTTCCCTACATTTTTTACTTTTTCAGGGTTCCCATTCTTTTCAATGCTTCCAGAACATTTTATGTGCCCAATGGGTGTAATATTTTTAGCAAAAATACAGGAGAGGTCATGATGAATATTGTGGATATCGAATGGTTATTTTTTTCTGAAATAATTACACAGATTCAATTTGAAGTGCACAGCATATGCAAATTAAATATATATATATATATATATATATATATATATATATTTATTTATTTATTTTTTTTTTTAATCACAGCCTTTTGCAGTTTAATAATCACACTAGGACATTTTTAGGACACTTTTAATTTGATTTGTGCATTAAAAAAAAATTTAACATTCAAAATATGTCAAACTCTGAGACATTCCGTGTTTTATAGCTAATGGCATTTTTATGACTGAATTCAGTGATTCTGTAGTTTTTTTTTTTTTTTTTTTTCACACTGCAGAAATCATTGGGCCTTACATGTGGCAACCACAGTTTTAGTGGACTCAGATTGTTCATTTATTATTGAAAATAAATTCACATCATGAGGTGTAAGGGCCATATAACCACGCTACCACGTCAGGTTGTGAACTCATTAAAAATTGTTTTTAAAAAATTGTCTGAGAGTCAATCGTTGTCTAAGGTTTAAAACTCGAATGTTTCTGTAGTTAAAACAACAGCAATGTTAGCAACTATACAAATTTGTGTATTTGACACCAATCCTGAGTCTTGATCATTACCATGTCTTTAACAAAAACTATGTTAGCCACAGTGTTTTATTACACTTAAATATTTTCCAGGACATTTAAGTATTTTTCTAATTTTCCTTGACTTTTTCTAAACTGCACTGCAAAATTCCAGGTTTTCCAGGACGCATGGGAACACTGTTTTTGTTGAACATCCTGTTTCACTCGGATATATGTAACTTTAAGGAATTCAGATGGGTTGTGAATGTCATTTCATGTTGACTTTAAAGTCCTTAGAGTGAGATATCCAATATATACTCAAAGGAAAACAATACAATCAAGTCTCACCTTTGCATTCCTGCTCTGAGCGATGCTGAATATCTCCAGTCTGTATTGGGAGCTTTAGGCTAAGAAAAGACAAAGACAGAGAGAGAGAGAGAGAAAGAGATTACGTTAAGCACTGGGGCATATCAAAAAACCAATATCATCTCATTAATCATGCTGAGGTGCAGTCATATGGTCATGATGGCAGCAGGACTGTGTACATCACTCAAAAATCTGAAGCAGCCAGACAAAACATTCAAACAAAGAGATACAGAAAGAAATCAAATTTATAAAACCCTTGAAGAGTAGCAAGAGAGTGGAGAGAAAGCACAGAGACACATCTGCAGTCCAAAAAAATAAAATAAAAAATAAAATAAAATAAAAAAATAAACAGGTGGATGAATCTCATAAAACCTGTCAGGTATAAGTCCAGGTCATATTTCAACCCAAAATCAAAATAAGTAAATAATCAATTACTGTACATTTTGCTTAATGTCTTTGTACATATTTGCAGTGAATGACACTTTCAGAAAGTAAAAGGCTGCAGGCATGGTGTCTGTGCCCTTCTCTTTCTCTCTCCCATCTCCTGGTGTAAGACATTTATCAATGTGAAATCCAATTCACGCTGTAATAAGCAGGGCCTGCTTTCCCTCCGCTCACATAAACACACAAACACACAAATCCATCAAACAAACCTATAAAACATCTACAACTCACAAACACACTCCTACTGGTCATACAAAAACAGCATAAACCTTTTATAAATTGTGTACAAACAGTCAAAAATAAGGACTCCATACAAATCCCATGAAAGGTTTGCACCACTGTAAAAAATTAATAAAAATAAATATCCTGTTCCATTGAAATGTGGCATGATATATAATATTTGAAATAACAAGACCATATTTATAAAGAAGACGACATTCAAGAGCAGCACAATATTCTGCTTACAGTATAATATATTATATAAAATATTTATGCTACTGTAGTTAACAGAAAAAAAAAAAGATTTTTTTTTTATCTAAAAAATGAGCAAAACAAAACTACAAAATAACACACCCAGTGGGCTCAGAGTTTATGTAACCGTCTGATCACCCATCGTGTTTACAGCGCTCCCCAAACAAGCCTGTGGTAATGTACAATAACTCATTCTGTGCCAGTGAATAAGAGGCTGAGAGAAGATTTTGGATGAATAGGACATGGGTTGAATAAACTTGTTTGGTTGTACTTCCTGTTGCTGCTTAAGGGTTGCCAAACAGTGAAGAAATGAAGAGTGTGGCTTTTAGAGACAGACCAATATATTGGCACAAGATTTTTGATTTTCACAGATAGTTCGTAAAAAGCAACCACAGGCACTGATTAATCGGTAGAACGAATATATTAGTTTTACCGATTAACCGGTGCCAAAAGTTACTTTTTGGAACTATTGGTCATCGGCAAAATCTATGCCAATCGTTTTTTTATTCCTCGTTTTTTTATTCCTCATATATAAACTTCATCTGGTGAAATTATAGGCTATAAAAACGTAATTTGTTAAATACTTACATATAGAGCATTGTAACGGAGCCAAGTCTCTGTCATTTTTAAATAAAAGTCACCGGTGTATTTCAGGCTTGTTTATATTTAAAAGCCTGACGTTATGCACCAAATCTTAATTTTCTGGTTATTATTGGAATTTTGGTTCCACAATAAACTGCTTTGGGATTTGATTAATTTTGGACTTTGATTCAATTTAGCCTCGATGTCTGTATCTGTCATAGTAAGGAAAGGCTGAGAACTATTTGTTTATTCTATAAATCAATATATATATATATACATATATCGGCTGGTTAATCGGTTATCAGCCTTTTCCACCACCTTAGTTATCGGTATCAGCAAAATCCACTATCAGTCAACCTCTACTGGCTTTGTTTAAAACCTAGTGAGCTGCCTTGCTGTCTACTGCCTACATAGACAGCTGAGTGACTGATTTGAAAAACCATACATAGGATACAACTCACTAACATGTATTATACAACAGCACTCCTCATGAGACCACACGAGACACTTGAGTCACAATTGATTTCAATAGAGCTCTGACCACTTTTCAGCCATCTTTATTCCAGAAGTATTTTTCCCATTAATTTTTTTTCCAAATGACAAAGTGTACTTTACGTTTTTATTAAAGGTATGAACTACAATCCCATGAAGAACTGCAAATGATGTAATCAAAATAATCTCTTATAATAGCTCTTATCTGATTGGTGGATTTTTCCCCTCAGCATCATGGGCAGTGTAGTTCTTCACCAGAAATTCTAATATTAAACAAGATTTTTTTAAATGAAGTTGAAATAACGTGAACTGATGGCTGATGATTATTGTTAACAACCAATTCGTCCATGGAGAAAATTAATGGGATTTTTACTTCCGGAGCGTGACTTTATAGTGTTTTCCATTACCATGTCGTTGAATTAACGTTGTGAGAATCTAATAAGCAAACAAATATTGGGTAAAATAGTCCATTCTCAATTAGACTGAACTATTTTTCACACTACTGGAATTGAATGGGTTTTAAGTAAAATTATCATCACAGTGCATTTTGGGATTGCCTTTTCTGCGAAAGATAAAATTTGGCCAAAAGAAGGTATCTTATAAGGCAGCATAATTAACACAATTAGTTTCAGAAGCACACCTGAAAAAGTTGCCTTAGTAGTGCAACAGATGGAGTTATGTATTTGTTTGCAAAAATATGACTGAGTAAAACAGACACACGCACACGCACACGCACACACACACACACACACACACACACACACACACACACACACACACTCACAAATGGTGAATATGAAGACAGAAAAAGAGTTACTGAGCAAATAAACTGGAGAGCTGATTATTATTCATCTCACAGGTCTTTGTTTTCTCACTGTGTGTGTGAGTGTGGTGTGAGGAGAGGCAGATAATGAGTTCAGTCCGATCTCGTCTCACCAGCAGTTCCTTTCTCATTTTCTCTCTCTCAGGATGGCTCTGAGTGGACACACCTTGCCTAGATACAGCATTCGCACCCTTGCACCAACCAATCACAATGCAGCCTCCTTCCCCTTCTAAACCAAATCACCCAATCAGCCGACGGTAACGTGGAGCTGAGTTCCATTGCCACTTAATCACACACAGGGAGAACAAACATGACTGACATTTAATGAGAACAGTATTTACTTCACAAATAAGAGGCGCTCACACAGAGAGACTCTTTTCACATCCAGTAATCCCCAAAATGCTCAAAACTAGATCAACAACACAACATGAAATGATTATCTTTGGTCACCGTGATCTGTACCAGCTGCTGTGCGTGATTGGAAAGTTTTTTGTTTGTTTTTTTAGCACAGAAAAATAGTTCCTTTTCATTAAAACTTTCAGTGGAAACAACCTAAAAATGAAAATACTGTTAGGTTGTTCCAAACCTGAAAGCTGTAAACAAAGAGGACCAATCATTATAATATATGTTGAGAGATTAAGGGCTAATCTATTTGCTTTGGCTGATGATGTCCAATGAGAAGTTGTGCAACTAAACAGAGCCTATGATGTAGAGTCTCTCTAGAGAGTTTTAAGTGTGGGTACAGAGAAACTGGAGTGTTTGAGTTTCACACCTCTAAATATAAGCACACCCAGCTGTCCTGAAACAACGCATTGCAGAACAGGCTGGAAGGGGGAGAGAGAGAGAGAGAGAGAGAGAGAGAGAGAGGGATGAGGGAACAAGTGAGAGTGATCGAGGAGGAAAAGAGAATTTTCTCTCTAATTCTCTCTGAATTCAAAAGTGATGAAATGCATTTTGATGACAGCTGTAAACATGCTTAGAGAGAGGAGCATAAACCTCTGATACTCCTATATCATCAAAAAATATACACACACGAACATATGCGCTCTGCAGTGCACACTGAAGACTCTGCTGTGAATTAATGAGGCACAAGAAGAAGAAAAAAAGTAAAAATGCTCCAAAACTACAGGAGGCATTCGTTCCTGAACCCTGCTAAACAACAGACAAGACACCTAAGTGTTCCACTGCTGAAACAGGCCTTTATCCGTACTACAAACAGTAAGTAACACAACTAAACAAATCCAGCATTTAGAAACAAACTAGATGCCAAGGCTACTTTTAAAGGGATAGTTCGCCCAAAAATGAAAATGTTGTCATAATTTACTCACACTCATGTAGTTCCAAACCCTCAATATATTCTGTGAAACACAAAAGGAGCAACCTGGTCTCTTGACAAGTCATAATAATAGTACAAGATGGAGAAATCCAAAGAAATCCCACAAACTGGCTTGTACAAAAACGTGCAACATTTACTACCACAGAGGGGGAAAAAAAAACCAACAAATGAGGTAATAATGATTTTTCCAAAGTTTAACCCCTAACACAAACCTACACTTAACCATAAAGTCTAACCCATTACCTTACCTTTGAGCCTAACCATGGTTTTTATAGGAAAGTAACTTTTGTGTACCACGGAAAAAAGTAAACATCAGGTTTGGAACGAGACTAGGGAAGCGTATTATAATATGCATAAATGAATATGAAATGAATAACTAAATTTGTTCACAGATGTTTCCTTTCCTAAAATAAAGTGTTCGATAGGAGGCTAGCTAAAATTTGATGCCTGTATTGTATCAATTGAATGACCATTTGTTGATTGGTTGGTTCTAAACGTCATACCTTTTTGTACGAGCCAAGTCATACGATGTCCAAATTATTACAAGCTATCCTGAGACTATGCTGGAAAGGAGATTTTATGTACTGTTAGCCTCAGTCACCTTTCACTTTTATTGCATATTTTGTTTTTCCATCCAATGACAGTGAATGGTGGCTGATGCTAACATTCTCCCTAACATCTCTTTTTTTTGACCATCGAACACATGGAGGGTTTCACAACAAAATGAGGGTGAGTAAATGATGACAGAATTGTCATTTTTGGGTAAACTATCCCTTTGATATAAATCATCAGCAACCACAACAACAAAAGTGAGCAGATTTTCTCCCGTTTCCATGCATAGATGGATGAGTAACTTGATGGATTTCTTAGGAAAGCGTGAGCACCGCACACACACCTGTATGGCCGTGGCGTCGGGCATGCTCAGTCTGCGCACAAACTGTCCGCTCTGCCCTGTGAAGAAACGGTCTGCCCCTGAACCCCAGGTACCACTCAGCGGCCGTCCTGTATTGTAGAACATGAAAGTGTCACTTCCTGAGGTAGCGGTCAGGCAGGTCTTGTAGCAGTACGTTTTGGTCATTGAGCCATTTCCTCGGACTTCAATGTAGTGTGGCTCCACTTTCAGGTCTCTCCGCACCACCGATTGTTGCTGGACTGTGACCCCGCCTGCACCTCCGCCTCCTCCACCTGTGGCTCCACCCCCTCCTCCACCTGCAGCCCCTCCTCCTCCACCATCTTTGGGTGCCTTCATCGTCTTCTTCTTCTTGGAACTACAACATGAACAAGCATCAGGCTGGCTGCAGTAGGCATGGCAGCGAACGATGGCAAGGACGAAAACGGTGAGCAAGAAGACGAAGGTGGTGGCACTAAGGGCGATAATAAGATACAGTGTGACATTGGAGAAGATCATTGTGCTGTGTGGCCTGATGATGCGTTTGGGGTCCGGAGCCACTTTTGGTGGGAGCTCCATGACAGCAACATTGATAGTTGTTGATGCGGAGCGCGGAGGCAGGCCATGGTCTCGTACATGCACTGTGAGACCAAAGACGGTAGAATTGTCCTCGATGACTCGTCGTGTAGTGCGAATCTCACCCGTGTGCTCATGTACCTTAAATAAGTCAAGTTCAGGGGCATGATGTAGGCTGTATAGCAGCCAGGCATTTTCTCCAGCATCTAAGTCCCAAGCTAGCACACGCATCACAAGTACTCCTGCCTCTGCACTTCGGAGAATAGTCTCTGTGGAGTGTGAGCTGTTTGCTGCCGGGTGTACGAAATGTGGACTATGGTCGTTCGAGTCCATGATGTAAATATAGACAGTCGCCACCCTGCTCAAAGGCGGCACACCATTGTCTTGAGCTTTGACCTGGAAGTGAAACTCTCGCAACTTTTCAAAATCAAACGATCGCAATGCATAGACCTCACCTGTGGCAGGTTTCACAGAAACATATGAGGTCACAGAAATACCATGGTTGTTGTCATTCAGGACGGTGTACGTGATGCGTGCATTCTCACCAGCATCAGGATCTGTTGCCTTGACAATGCACAGAGGGGTGCTGGGTGCATTGTTTTCTGAGACATAAACGGTGTAAGAAGTCTGTTCGAAACGTGGCGGATTGTCATTTACGTCTGCCACTTCCACTCGCACTGTCATTGACGATGAAAGAGGTGGAGTTCCGCCATCTGTGGCTGTAACAGTGATGTTGTACGATGATATGGTTTCTCGGTCCAGAAAGGCAGAGGTAACTATGGTATAATGGTTTCGGAATGATTTTATTTTAAAGGGGAGGTCAGGGGGAATGATGTCTAAACTGACCTGTTTGTTTTGGCCAGAGTCTTTGTCATTTATGCTAATTAAAGCCACCACAGTGTCTGCCCGAGCGTCCTCTCGAACCGGACTGGATAGAGAGGATAGCACAACCTCAGGAGGGTTATCGTTCACATCCAGCACCTCCACCACCACTTTACAGTGCACTGCGACAGCCCCTTGGCCTCGGTCTGCAGCTTGGATGTACATCTCATAGCTGTTGGTTTCTTCATAGTCCACATTGCCCTTAACTCGAATTTCCCCACTTTCAGTGTCCACAGAAAACATCTGCCTCACCCTATCTGGCGTGTAAGAGCTAAATGAGTAAAACACTTCCCCATTGGATCCCTCATCTCTGTCTGTGGCATTTAATTTAATCACCAGCATGCCAACAGGTGAGTTTTCCCGCAGTTTAACTTTGTATACGGAGCTATCAAAGACTGGCACGTTGTCATTGGTGTCCAAAACGCGCACGTTGATTTTGGCTGTGCCTGAGCGCGGAGGCGAGCCACCATCAGTGGCGGTGAGAAGAAACTGGTGCGATTGCAAAAGCTCGCGGTCAAAAGGTTTTTTCAACACGAGCTCTATGTGCTTTCCGTCTGCAGGTGGTTTGGTTGAGTCGAGCGCCAGGTGTTCGTTTGAGGTGAGGCGATAATGGCGCACGGAATTTGACGCGTCGTCTAAATCCTGCGCACCCTCAATGGAAAACCGCGCGCCTGGCTGTGCACCCTCGGTGATCTCCAACTGGTACTCGTCTCGGGGGAACAGTGGCGAGTTGTCATTCGTGTCCAAAATCTCAACATCCACGCTGTGCTGCTCAAACGGGTTTTCTAACACCACGTTGAGGTTTAGAGTGCATGTGCCGCTGAACTCACAGAGCGTTTCACGGTCAAGCCGGTCACTTATAACAAGCTTACCAGTTTTGTGGTTGATGCTGAAGTACCGCCTCGTGCTGTCGGAGCTGATTCTGATCCTACGCTCCGAGAGCTTTTTCAGTTCCAGCCCAAGATCTTGCGCAAGATCCCCAACGACAGTGCCACTCTCCATCTCCTCCTGAATGTTGTAGCGAATCTGTGCATTTGTAAGGCCACTTAGTAAAACAATGAGGAAACAAAAACAAAGAGGCACGTTCTCTTTTATGCAGCTACATTGCCCTGCAACAGCCATCGCAAGTTGGCAACATCCACACACGGATTAAAAAGAGCTTTCTGCCTTCAGAGCTTCCCGCGCAACAGCTCTAAACCACTGCATCCAAGAAATCAGGCAGACTATGTGCAGGATGACCAAAGTCTCCGCTCGGCTGCCTTTGTAAACAGACATTTTCCTGCTTCATCCATGTTCTTTCTTTTGTCCGTGCCCCAGCTCTTTTCTCCTACTCTCCTTTTCGCGAGGCTGGCTCTTGTTTCCCTTCACACGGGTGCTGCCTATTGCTCCCTCTCTCTCTCTTTCTCTCTCCTGTCCCCCTCCCTCACCCTGTGCTGTACAAGTGGGGGATGGGAGCAGCTCTAACCAGCGCAGCTCACTGCATTTCAGCACCTCCGAACAAAAACAGTGACAAACCCATATTAACAACAAAGATGCACACAAAATATTTAAAAAACTAAGGCTCATAGGGAAAAACAGATTTTTCATGCCTTTTTACATAATTTGTTTTTTTTGCCCAAAAATATATATCGATTGGAAACACGGCTGCATTCAATCACAAAGACAGTGCCACCGCCCTTTTTCATTGTCTCCTCTTCTCGTACAGCTATGGTGACCAGATGGAACTCTTAATGCAATAAAAAAAAAATCTCTTTGCTTTAAGTAACAATTCACACCTTAATAAACGTATATTTGATATTTTATTGCACATAAAACACTGATTTACATTATCTTATTTTTTTTTTTATTTTTTTTTTCAGCAATCCATCTCAGAAGGCTATCTCACCTCTCACTCTGTTCATGCATTCAATACTGTTGACAGTTTTTCTAGTTAGCCTTCAGCATAAACTCACTGGCCACTCACTCGCTCATCCTATCCTGTCCCCAAGACTGACAGTTTCAGTGGTCATAGATTAAAAATGGAGCATCTCTGACTGCTGTGCCTCCCCCCACACTTAATTTCCCTCTCTCCATCTCTCCTCTTCTTTCTCTGCTTTTTCTCTTTTATCATGAGGCTCATCCGCTAGTTAAATTTTTAAACCTAAAAATGGTTAAGAGTAAAGGCAATATTTACCTGCCCTTCACTATATCCATCGAAAAAAGGTTTTGCACTACAATGTATTGGTATACATGTACTACGTGCAACTGAGTCATCTTTCCTGTTATGGTCCGACAGCACAAAAAGCAGTACCTGAAATGCACTCTGTTATGAGACCGGGGCTAGTTGTCACACATTTTACTCCCGTGAATATTTCTCAGGGTGGGTTAAAGTCTTAGCAACAGAAAAAAAGTCATTAAATAAACAATAAAACAATTATAAAGCACAAGGCAATTTATGAAACAATGGTAACATTCAAATTGACAAATTTCAAACCATTGTTTTGGCCATCAGAAATTGTAATGAACAATTTCACAACAAATAGCTAAAACATGTTTGTCCCAATCTGATTTATATATATATATATATATATAAAAACCTGACTTTAATAATATAGGTTACCCATGTCTGAATGCATGACAGTGTGGTTTTAATGCATGTTCACTTGTTTATCCTATATGATTATACTGGAATTTCACTTCCACAGAATTCAGGACTGGGTTAAAATATCAATTTTCTGATGCAATGTTCATTAAAGCAATATCGATTCTTAAATCTCAAGATTGAGCTTTTATCTATATATGCGGCAACCCTCTAAAATGCAAGTAAATCACTTGCATATGCGACCAAATGTCACGCTATGCTACTAAAAATGTCTGCGATAAGCTACTGACTGGTAAATGTTCAGATTTCACTCAGCATTGATTTAGTAGAAGAAGTTTGTCACCGAGATCCTTTATCTGTTGAGAGTAAAAGTTTGGTTTGACCTGTTCCATGTAATGTGTGTCCAAAGACGACATTCACGTAATTCATTTATCATTGAATAATGTCTGTTCTTTACATTTAGATGTGTTGTTGAAATAAAGCAAACAATAAAACATTTAATTCTAATCACACATAGCACGGATGTGCTAAAGAAGCCGTGCACTCTGTTCACTCAACCAAAACTAACACTCCGTGAGACGCTGATGCCAATGATAAAGAGACAGTAATGATTTAGCACTTCTTCTACATCTCAGTGTAAATACTTGTAAAAAGAACAAATTATGCATGTAAACAACAAGCTTGTAACTATTTATATATATATATATATATATATATATATATATATATATATATATATATATATATATATATATATAAATGTACTTTTAAAAAGCAAAAATATCAATATGATGAAAAACTAATGATTTTCTTAATGTACCTAGTTAAAAGGTCCCTTGTATAATTAACAGCAAGAGAGATCATTTCTTCATATGTAAGCTAAATGGACATTATAACTTAAATATATCCATATGAATCTATATCGAATCGAATTGAGACCTTAAGACAGCTATGAGCTAGATGCGTGAAGCACAAAAGCTTTTGTGTAATTTGACTTTTCACTCAAAACCTTATCGTTACTGACATAGCCATTTTAACATGAGTGATAATTTGCCCTGAGAGAATAAATACAGGCGTGAACATATAAAATATATAAATAGCCTATGTTTTACACATGGTTAATTTACAATCACATTTTTATCAAACCGCACAATGATGATTCTAAGACATATTACAGGTACATTGTCTGTTAATGCATGATTTTCTGTAAAGCTGCTTTGAAACTATGTGTGCTGTGAAAAGCGCTATACAAATTAAAATGGCTTGACTTAGTTGCAGTAGGCCTACTTTATTGCATGAGCTTCAAGTGAAATAATACATACTTCACAAGTACCAATAAAACTCTCGCTCTGGCCTTTAATTAATCAAGGTTCAAGTGAGATAGTACATAAGCCTGGCAATAGACGTGACACTATACACATTAATGTCCTCCGGGACTATTAGACATCCATTGGAAGCTATAAACTCTGTCTTTGGCTCTCTTTCCAGCCAAACATCAGCACACACATCACATATCCGAGTAGCCAGCTCGAGCAGTCTCTAGGCAGAAGTGAGCAGGCGTGGATTTTCTGCAGGTGTTTTGTGGTATGGCTATGGTTAACTTTGCTAATGATGACATGCTTATTTCCACAATAACGAAGAGGACCTGAGCCCATGTCGATCCAATTAAAAAACGAATTTAAATTGGAATTTGATTCATTTATAACACATCTTTCGTCTAATGTGATCAGCATGAGGGGGCTTTTCTGTACAACCGCCTAATTCCAAAGGTGGCCCTAAACACCTGCCCACCGACACTACAACTGGCACTTAATTAGCAATTAATAATAAAAATAGGCAATTTCAACAAGGCAAGATATTGCTACTCTTCTTAAGTTTTTGTGTTTGGAGTGTTAATTGACATTCATTGAGACTGTAAAGTTGCAGGCTCTGCTGTACTGATAGCAGTGCTATGTTTCAGTTGATGTTTGGACAGAGCTGCCTAGAATAACCCGGTGCACTGAGTCATCGGGCCACCGGGCCAATAAATACTCCTCCGCACTTTGCCCTCACAATACAGCTCTCTGTGCCTCTGGTGTTGTGTGTATGTGACAAGAGAGAGAGAAAGAGAGAGAGAGAATGTAAAAATGTTTGTTATGCCAACAAAGCACCTTAAAACTGAAACTGAGAGAGAGACCGAAAGCACGATAAGCTCTCGCAGGGACGCACAAGGAGAAAAGTGGGGTTTAACAATTTAATCCCAGTTACATTTGTGACCAAACTGTTGTTTGAAATTGGAAGTGTAATTGAGCTGTTGACATATTTTACACAGAGTTCTCACCCATAAAAGAAAGTGCAGAAAATGCTTAAATGTGAGGTAAAATTGTCACATGACCAGAGCCATTTAATTCCAATGTAGGCCAATACCTCTGAGTGATGTTGTCTGTTTTAAAGCTCCATAAAAAGGTAACAAGTGAAACCTGCCATAAAACACAAAGAACTAACATATTTGGTACATATATTGTTTTAAAGGTCTTTTAAGATAGCTCTTGCTCATATAAGTGGAAACACAGAGCCTCATTATTGAATAACTAATTGAGTCCCATTATAACATTCCAGATTTTTAACAGTTACAGTAAATGAAACAACTTAAAATTAAAAAGAATTGAATTAATTCATCAGTTTTTTTATTGGGTCTAATTGAGCAACTAAGCAATTTTTGACTTCCCATTTTAAACTGGAACTATCCATTTTATAAGCCGAATTTGAAAAATATTGACTGCCTCAAAAAACATCGTTTCTAAAGCATTTAATGGTGTGATCGAGAGATTTCTTTTTTAAAATATACCTTTCACATTCAAATTTGAACTCAGATTCAACAAATGTATTTTGAGCTCTCGTGAGGTGAGCTCTCGCCAGTCTGAGACCACGAGCCCTGCTGCCGTGACATTTTACAGAAGCTCCTCGCGGGACATTTGAGATAAAGAACTGGGGGGAAAAAAACTCAGCTGTAATATCGCCAATTATGCACGCAAGAGGATGCAAAGATCTGTCCTTTCTTTCGAGGTCTGTCTAGCATGTACACACAGTCTCTCACGGCCTTTTTCTTTGTCTCATTGTTCTGTGATGCATTTGTAAGACAAGGACATCTCCCTGTCATACCTGTTAAAATCGCATCCATCTGCTGTCTGCTGCTAATTGTTTTGCTTTTCTTTCTATCTCTCGAGGTTTTAGATTAAGTTATCTCTCTTACTCTCCACTCAAACTGATGCCTGTCAGACTAAACAATCAGGCAAATACTTTGCTTTCGAAACATAATCCGTCTACAATCATCTTGCTTAAAATGGTTCTTTGAAGCACCTTAGCTTCAGCGTAATACCCGTGTATATATATTTGGGTGTGTTTCTTCAACTTCAGGCACTTTTCATGTCTCGGGGTTGATTTTTGTATTAAAACAAACCGATTACAACTTTCATCTTTTTCTTTTTTCTCTTCACATTAAGACTGACTCAGAAACATTTTACCAGGCCTTCAACATTTATTTTTGGTACTTTTTAAATCCATTTATTTATAGATTTAACTATTTTAGCCTTGTTCCAGACCCAGACGTTCAATATTGAACTATGGAAATTCATTGTAAAAATACAAAGTATAACATGTTTAAAACTATGATAATCTAAACAAAGAGTAAAATAATAGTAGAAGTAATCCATTCCAAATATTACTTGTGTGAAAATTACTTCAATACGTTACGACTGTCCCACAGCTGTGGCTTGATTTTGACCACAACAAACAATTTTGCCCTAATTTGTTCTCAAACATTAAGGTACTTGTTTACCAAGTCAACAAAAGTGTAAGTAAATAGCATGCTTCAGATGAAATATGAGAAACAAACAAAAAAAATAAAAATAAATAAAGGTAAATATCACTTGTGAACAAAATATTTTTACTGGGCATTATTTCCAAACAAGCTGTAATTTTGCCAAATTACATAAAAACAAAATGTGAAAAAATATTATTTAATTGTGTGTATTTAGTATACATAAAATGTAAGCTATGAAATTAGCCTTAACAGAACAAAGGAGTTGGCCAGTTAATTTTAAAAATGTAAAACAAAAAGGTATTTCCATCAGTGCAATTTCCACAACAGAATTATATTGAACACAATTCAGAATTTGAGATGACAAATGTAAAAAATAAAAATAAATAAATAAAATGACAAATGTCCTGTGATGCTAGAACATACACTGCTGGGCATTGTCAGGAGACAAATTTAAATAAGTTGTTAAAAGTGTGAAATGTTTTTTTTTTTTTTAAATGAGACTTTCTGATAGTCCACGGTGCTCAGAGTGACTGAAGTTGAAGAAACACCCATTTATTATATTATATTATATTATATATACAAATGAATCTGATCACTTCTCCGTATCAGAGTCTACTTCTCTACAGCTTCACAAGAATGCTGTAGTTGGACATTAATATCCATCTCTAGTCACTCATTATAAATGACTCTGAAATATTAACGATGGCTTATTCCAGCACAGTTATCGCCCCTTTAAAAAGATATTCATTAGACTGCAATAATGGCTGATATGCCGTGTGGAGTTACAGAACAATCTATGAGAGAATCACAGATCAGCCTGAGGAGAAAAGCATGGACTCTGGACTTAGTCTGAGTAGAAAAATGTATAAGGGTATTGAATTCTCCTCCTGCACGTTTATGAAATGAGGGTCATGGCCCTTTTGGGAGTGTGGGTCAGTGCTGTCTGTCTATGCAATGTGTGTGTGTATTGAGTCAGTTCTGTGACCTGTTCAACAGGGGCTTCCCTCTTCATTGTCACACTGCTCAGGGCCACAAGTGATGACTTCACTGTATCCATCAGTCACAACAATAAATGCTCACACAGATGACATCATCAGAAAACCGCCACAAACTCCTCAATAAGTGTTTAATGAAACGTTTTCTTTTTGCATATTTTAGTGTATCAAGTCTTTTTTTTTTATTTATCGTTTCCCATTTTGTGCCCATTTCTCTTTAGAATTATTGGTAACACTTTACAATAACATTAGTTAACAACATGAACTAACAACGAACGATACATTTACAGCATTTATTAATCTTTGTTAATTTCAACATATAATAATACATTTTAAAAATCAAAAGTTGTGTTGGTTAACATTAGTTAATGCACCATGAACTAACAATGAACAATTGTATTTTTATTACCTAACATTAACAAAGCTTAATAAATGCTGTAAACATACTGTTAATTGTTTGTTCATGACACCTAATGCATTAACTAATGTTAACAAATGTACCTTATTAAGTGACATAAAATTCTAAGTTTGAATGCACCTAAATTGATGACTGTTCTGATTAATACTATGCAATAAATACATGGATTAAATGTTCTATATAAAACAGAAATCATCACAGAACTAAAATGGGGTAAACTACACATAGAATAAAACAAATCATGTTTCATAAAGACTTTGACCAACCTTTTATTTTAATAGTGGTAATATGCAAAGGTTTTTGTGATACTGGCCTTTATTACTTACTTTTCAGTTCTCCTAGAAATAAATAAGTTAGATGTAGGTTAAAAGACAAAGGGAAAAAAAGGTATGTATGTCTGCCAGCATGTGTTGGCTACTGTCAGACAGTACATGGGTAAAGTCAGACCTCTATGGGTACAAAGAAGTAGTGCAGGATACATGACAAATATCAGAACAAACCCACACGAATGTACCAGCTCTCTTTCTCTCCCTGTTCTTTAAGACTGTAGATGATTCCAGCAACACAGAAAATGGAATAGAAACAAGACAGCTTCCTTGTTCCAGCCACAAGTCTCATCTCAAAACACTGATATTGTCTGCAATCAGTGCTATTCTCTTATACTCAGTCCATATATACTGTATACCCATTTGCCTCTTTTCCTCTGTTTCCTTTATAGTATGATCTATTTTTAACACAATCTATGGGAAAGCTCAGCTATTTTTCCTTTTCTGTCCTCTATATGTCACTGTATAACTATAAAACAGACTATAAAACACATTTTAACCAACCATGAAAATGGTGAGAATTTTACAAAGAGTGAAATTAAAGACCAAATATCTACACTCTTTCTTTCACTATATATAAACTTACTAGGAGTGTAAAAATGCACCGATTTATAGATTTTGGAATGTAGTAATTGATCATTGTTCCAATAATAGCCAATGTATTACAAATTCATTTCTCATCTATAATACACTTGCAAATACAGTTGCAAAAATTCACCAATCAAGGTTTTCAATCCCTATTCCCAAAACGTGTTCGATGGGGCAAATGAAACCAACTCAAATTTAAAATGTCATCATGCATCGCACCATTTAGTAAACAATCTTAATCAAATTGAACCATTGTAAGGAAATAATAATAATAATAAAAATAAAAAAAACTCCCAGGACAGGCATTACTTATCACAGCCTAGATTTTCAGGCAAGCATTCAAACACTCCCCACTGCAAATCTTCAAACCAAGAGAGTAGGTATTCCAAAATAAATAAAACATTTAAAACTCTCTGTTCTATTCTCTGCAGGCACAGCTAAAATGCACCCAGAACGCTCTCTCCATCTGTAAGCCAACATGAGCCCCAGATCTGTGATCCCAAAGCCTATGTAATTTCTCCTCCATTACATCCTTCCATCAGAGAACAGGCCATGATTTTACTAAACACAAAACCCCGTCAACCTCTGGAGTCCTCCTAAACCCCAGCTGCATCAGCACCGGGTGTCCTTCAGAAACGCGATTCTAAAACAGCCGCCTATGGAGGTGAAACAAAGCTATCAGGCACAGCAGACACGCCTCAGTAGCCCACTGTGCACACAAATCTGAGCTCCCCGTAAACACTGCATTTATGTATGAAAGCCAGAATAATCAAGTAGCCAAGATTTTCCCTTTTCTTGCTTGTCCTCTTTCTCCTTCTCACAGTCACTGGCTGCATTTACACTGCAAGACTTAATGCACAGATCTAATACTTCGACACTTCTCTGCCTGTTCACTTTCAGTTAGGACATAAATAACTGTGTTTACATCACCAAGACACACTAGTTTGAGAACAGCAATGTATGCAGAAGCCTAGTCCTTAAAAGTGCTTAACATGAATGCCACCAAATATTACATTATTTTACCTATTATATTCACAGTAATTTAATAAAATCTTAATTCTTTTTATGTCTTTTACATTGTAAATATGTGTGTGCACAAAACCAGCCTTTTTAAGTCAGTATATGCAAGAACATCTTTTGAGTATTGATTTATGCTCATTTCTTTTCATGTTTGCAAAGGAAAGTGTCCTTGTTCCAAATGTGTGCTTAACATTTCAAAAATTGCATAGCTGCCAGAATTACTTTGTTTGTACATACACATATACACTGGCAGCCAAAAGTTTGGAATAATGTAAAGATTTTGCTCTTATGGAAAGAAATTGGTACTTTTATTCACCAAAGTGGAATTCAACTGATCACAATGTATAGTCAGGACATTAATAACATGAAAAATTACTATACTTAAACTACTCCAAAGAGTTCTCATCAAAAAATCATCCACATGCAGCAATGACAGCTTTGCAGATCCTTGTTATTCTAGCTGTCAGTTTGTCCAGATACTCAGGTGACATTTCACCCCACATTTCCTGTAGCACTTGCCATAGATGTGGCTGTCTTGTCGGGCACCTTACAGTCTAGCTGATCCCACAAAAGCTCAATGGGGTTAAGATCCATAACACACTTTTCCAATTATCTGTTGTCCAATGTCTGTGTTTCTTTGCCCACTCTAACCTTTTCTTTTTGTTTTTCTGTTTCAAAAGTGGCTTTTTCTTTGCAATTCTTCCCATAAGGCCTGCACCCCTGAGTCTTCTCTTTACTGTTGTACATGAAACTGGTGTTGAGCGGGTAGAATTCAATGAAGCTGTCAGCTGAGGACATGTGAGGCATCTATTTCTCAAACTAGAGACTCTGATGTACTTATCCTCTTGTTTAGTTGTACATCTGGTCTTCCACATCTCTTTCTGTCCTTGTTAGAGCCAGTTGTCCTTTGTCTTTGAAGACTGTAGTGTACACCTTTGTATGAAATCTTCAGTTTTTTGGCAATTTTAAGCATTGTATAGCCTTCATTCCTCAAAACAATGATTGACTGATGAGTTTCTAGAGAAAGCTGTTTCTTCTTTTGCCATTTTTGACCTAATATTGACCTTAAGACATGCCAGTCTATTGCATACTGTGGCAACTCAAAAACAAACACAAAGACAATGTTAAGCTTCATTTAATGATCCAAATAGCTTTCAGCTGTGTTTGATATAATGGCAAGTGATTTTCTAGTACCAAATGATCAATTTAGCATGATTACTCAAGGATAAGGTGTTGGGAGTGATGACTGCTGTCTAGATTTATCAAAAATGACTTTTTTTAAATAGTGATGGTGCTGTTTTTTACATCAGTAATGCCCTGACTATATTTTGTGATCAGTTGAATGGCTCTTTGGTGAATTAAAGTACCAATTTCCTCCTGAAACAGTAAAATCTGTATACAGTGTATACAGTATATACATAAATATTCTGTTACAGTGGATATTAATGATAAAAAAAAAAATATGAGAAGGATCATATGAGTGTTAGGTGTTGAAAAATACATATGAAAGTAGCCAAATTTGGATGTAAAAAAAAAAAAATTGTTAGTTTGTTTTTCTTCACTTGTTTACAAGCAGGCAACAAGGTCTAATATCTGCCAGATATAGGTGTAAACATCAGAATTGGTGGAGAGCATAAATGCAGCCCTTGTCTCTCCCTCTCTCTGCGTCTGTCTCTCAATGAGGCCTTGATAAATTCTGTCATGTTTAATCAGTGGCTAAACAACCAGCGGCTACTGTTCCTCCACACAGCCTCCTGAGAGTGAATTAATTCTAAGAATGTTTTTATTGTCTCCCTTTCACCCTCATTTGTTTCCCTGATGCCACCTGCCTCCCATTTCATTCCCTCGTTCTCATAAACACGCTCTGACTCTGTCTTTCTCTTCATTTCCTGTATCACCACAACCTATCTGCTCACATGCTCTGTCTCTCTCATTCTCTCTCCCCCCTTGCTCACTTTCTCTCTGAGTGGGTGTGGCAAAATGCAGCATTGGTTAGCTGTGAATGAACAGAGCCTGGTTGTCATGACAATCTGAGGATGACAGGATAAGAAAAGACACTAAGTGCTAAGATGTCAATGTAACATCATTATGGCATGTGCGAGGGTGTATTTTTGGACAGGAAGTGAGGGACACAGAGATGACGCGAGGGAACAAAGCAAGAACATTACAGAAAATATGTCACTACCCTGTTTAAAGAGAGACTGGTCGATGATTGTGCCAATAAACTGTGGGTCATGCACTCTAGTTCATGAATATAGGACACAAATATGTATCATATAGGACACAATGCAATTTCTCAAAATTCAGTAAATATTATCTCAACAACCCTTTGGTTAAAATTGTGATTTTATTTATTTTTTTCAATTATAAGAATCTTTCTTTCAACCAAACAGCCACTGAAGCCAATTAGATTCAAAATTGATTATACACAAAGAAAAACACAGTGAAAATCAAGTTAAAATGATCAAGGTAAGTTTCCCCACATTGTTTTCACAACCTATTTACACTGTGTGCACAATTATTAGGCAAGTGCGTATTCTGATCTTATCATTATTTCCATGCACATTTTCCAACTCCAAACCATATAAACTTTAATGCTTATTGGATTCAATAATTTTCAGGTGATATGTATTTGTGTAATGATGAGGCACCTTATATCAAGGTGTGCATAATTATTAGGCAGCTTCATTACCTCAGGTAAAATGGGCCAAAAAAGAGATTTAACTGACACTGAAAAGTCAAAAATTGTAAAATATCAGATGGATGCAACACTCTTGAAATAGCTAAACTATTGAGGCGTGACCACCAGACAATCAAACGTTTTGTTGTGAATAGTCAACTGGGGGCGCAAAAAACGCATGGAGAAGAAAAGGCACAAATTAACTGCAAAAGACTTCAGAAGAATTAAATGTGAAGCTACCAGGAACCCATTGTCCTCCAATGCCACCATATTCCAAAACTTTAATCTACCTGGATTGTCCAGAAGTACAAGGTGTCAAGTGCTCAGAGACATGGCCAAGGTCAAGAAGGCTGAAACACGACCACCACTGAATATATTCACAAGTTGAAGCATCAAGATTGGGCAAAGAAATACTTGAAGACAGATTTTTCAAAGGTTTTATGGACAGATAAAATGAGAGTGACTCTTGATGGACCAGATGGATGGGCCCGTGGCTGGATCACTAATGGACACAGGGCACCACTTCGAGTCAGGTGCCAGCAAGGTGGAGGAGGGGTACTGGTATGGGCTGCTATCATTAAGGTTGAGGTAGTTGGACCTTTTTGAGTTGAAGATGGACTGAAACTCAACTCTCAAACCTACTGCCAGTTTCTGGAAAGTACTTTTTTCAAGCAGTGGTACAGGAAGAAGTCCTCAGCATTCAAGAAGGCCATGATCTTTATGCAGGACAATGCTCCATCACATGCATCCAAGTACTCCACTGCTTGGCTAGCCAGCAAGGGCCTCAAATATGCCCAAATAATGACTTGGCCCCTTCCTCACCTGACTTAAATCCTACTGAGAACTTGTGGGCCCTTCTCAAATGTGAGATTTACAGTGAGGGAAGACAATACACCTCTTTGAACAGCATTTGGGAGGCTGTGGTTGCTGCTTCAGTGAAAGTTGTTCGTGAACAGATAAAGAAACTGACAAACTCCCTGGATGGAAGGCTCATGGCAGTTATTGAAAAGAAGGGTGGCTATATTGGTCACTGAATATTTTTGAAGAGCTAAAAATGTCATTTAATTGTCATTTTGTGTTACTTATTTGTTGCACTTACTCTAAAATTGAAAATAAACAATTGAGTTGGGAGAAATTATTTTTTTAATTTAGTTGCCTAATAATTGTGCACACTTATATATTCCCCTGAGAAAGACGAAACTCACTTTGTCTTTGTTAAACATTGAGGTTTGAGGTTCAATAACATTTTGGATTGACTGAGAGCATTGTGTTTGTTCAACAATAAAAATAATCCTGAGGAATACAATTTGCCTAATAATTGTGCACACAGTGTATATTTAAACCATTTTAATACATGAGCAATGCCACATGGGGAGTAGTGATGCAAACAAACTGATGGCCAAATAAAACATGCATTTAATCATCTTGACATCAAGAATGCATCTTAATTTTATATCACCAGCTAAATCAATGCCAATATTTTGAATATTCGATATATCGCCCAACCCCAATCAACAGATGATGTTAAACTCACTCTGAGCAGACATTTCTGGCACTAAGGCAGATTATTGAAATGCAAAGCACTTAGCTGAGCTGGATCTCTTTCTATTTTATCTCACTCTCAGTAATGTGCTTATGAAATCAATAATGTAATACACTGAGCCATCCTGTACAAGCCAGAGCACATGGCCAATGCACTCTGCAATAAAACCATCACTACTGACATGCATACTGTTGGTCAACACATACTAAACCGTGCAACCTTTTACTTCTCATATTTGCAAACCATCACAAACACACACATATATACAATCAATCTGTATTCAGCATGCCTGTGTTTGTGGTTGTTTTCAGAGTGACTCTTGTCCTCAGCAGAATTGGAGCAGAGGGCGGGGTTGTGCTGTGATTGACAGTGATGATGTCAGAGCTATGAGCTTAGCCTGCAAACTGCAGCACAGGAAGGAAAATTACCACACCCTCCCCCACTCATTTTCCCTCTTGCTCTCATTCTCTCTGTATTCCTCCCTCCAGATTTTATCCAATCTCTCCTTTCTCAACACCACCATTCCCCTCCCTTTCTCTCTCCCTCTGTTTCTCTCTCCCATCCCCCTCTCTTTCTCCCACACATGCATCAGCTTAAAAGGAAAACCTCAGCCAGCAACGAGACAAAAAAAATGGAGCATGTGTTTGTGTGTAAATCTGGCTGTTTTACACAACAAAACACAGCAAAGTAAAGCACAAACCTGCAGTTCTACAGTAAATCTCAATCAATGACAATAAATAAACACAGATGATTTACAGAAAACACACACAATGACCTTTAAAGTGATATATTGTATAATTCCAAGTGCAAACACCCTACAGGGGAGATGTGTCCTTCTGCATGTCTGTATCCCTCTGGTTGGGTCAGCACATTGACTTACTAAATACATATATCTAAAGTGGGGTCCAAAAATATGAAATCACAATGGAAATCTGGGGTTTTGTTTTATTTAAACCTGAACATTTTTAGGATTTAAACTTTTTTAAAACAAAGAAGGTTAGGAGGTAAAATGAACAAATATTTCAGGTTCTGCACTATTTCGAGTTCACTAATTAAAGTTTAACAAATCTTTATTTATTTTTTTACATTGACCATATAAATGTACTTGCACAAAAGGTCAAATTTCTCAAGATGCTCTTCTTTGGAACATTCTCACAACATGGTGAGAATCATCAGGTTATATGCATGCAAGCTCCAGTGCATGCCATCATTAAAAGAAAAGGGAGAGAGTACTAAGGCATTATGAAATTTATGTGCATTTGTAATAATAATATATAAATAAAAAGTTTTAATAAATCAGAAAAATGCAACATGGATGCATTTTCACTAGTGCTCTCAAACTTTTAGACCCTACTGCATATACAGTATTATTCAACTATAAAAGTACAGTATAACAGAGTAATACCGAGGATAACAAATATGTGCTTTATACTGTATATACTGTACAGAGAGCTTCTTACAAATGTAAAGATCCACTTAATGGTACAAATAAAGAGACAACAGAAGGAAAACGTCAAAACAGCCAAATATATTGAACCATTGAAGAAATACAATACTGGCCTATTTTGCAAAGGAGACAACACCATTTAGAGATATAGGAGAGCCTTGCTCAAAATTTCAGGCTGCAGAATGTATCTGTATTGTTCACACCCTGCTGAGGGGCTCAGCTGCAGACAGAGAGAGAGAGAGAGAGAGAGAGAGAGAGAGAGGCTGGACAGCAGCTAAAATTCTGTGCTAATGATAATCTACTGAAACATGTTTACAGAATGAATTCAGATGAAACATCCATTGGGAAATCACTTGTTAATGGATTGAATATCATGAAAAGCTCCACAACCAGAAAGTAATACTGCCTGCAGGAAGGAATGAGACAAAAAATAGACACAAAGAAGGGGAAGCACATGTGTTCAGCAAGATAGCATTTGCAAATTCAAGCAAAGCAACAGCATCTTTTTCTCTGTTTATGTGCCAGAGATTTTCCAGGGGGAACACAAAAGCCGGGCATGGCCTCTTTAGCCAACACGAGAGAGCAACAAATCTGCCCCATGTGACAGCAGTCTGACTCATGTTCAGACCTACAAACAGGCGTGGTAATCTCTGCATTAGACAGAACATAAAATTGTGAAAGAAAACAAAATGAGGCATTGGGGAGAAAAAATAAATAAATAAAAGCAAATCTCACAATTTAAATGACACTTGTGAATATGTGAAGCCATGAAACTCCAACAGGTCAACACAGGCATAAATGGTTGTACAAAATATGGCCTCTTGAAGATTACTGCTCAATTCAGCACACAGCACGCTGGACAGAGACACACAACACGCAGTCTCAGTGTATTTCAGAACCACAGACAGCTCCCACAATCTAAACAACATGGCCTGGACTGCACAGAGGTGACAGAAGGAGATCCAATTGAACTAGAGGTTGGATCTCAATACAAGGTTGTGGCCTTTGATTTATTAAAGTGCGTATATAATTTATTTGGTCAACATACAGAAAACTTCAAAGGCTGCCTAGCTTACCTTCTCTTTACTAGGAAGTGTTTGTGTTCTGGTGAAAGTGTCTCCTCCATTAATACTGATCAGTTCTGCATCTGCAGGCGGAAATGACGCAGGGAAAACCACTACGTCACTCTTCAGTGTGTCCGAGCTAAAACACACGTCATACTGCTGAGCAGATTTGGAGTAAGACCAGCTCCCGTCAGGGTGTGTGGTGATCATTGGGGCGCTGTACCTGCCCAAACTGCCGTCTGTCCTGTGACATTTGACAGCTAGCAAACTGATGAGACTCAGTAAAAAGATGACGGACACACACACAATGGCGATCAGCAAATACAGATTTAAATCCGAGAAACTCTCCTCCTTCATCGGCACATGTCTGAATTGAGTCTTGACGTCACCTGTGCTTTCAACAACCACAACATCAATAGACACAGTCGCTGACAGTGAGGGCTCTCCGTTATCACAAACCGAAATGACCAACGGGTGAGTTTTCAGGTCATTGTCACTCATTCTCCTCTTAGTCCTGATCTCCCCGCTGCTGGTTCCGATTCGGAACAGATTGTTCCCTTTGGGTTCAGAGATGTGGTAAGACAGCAGTGCATTGTAACCAGAGTCTGCATCTACAGCCCTGATCTTGGCCACAATGTAGCCCGCCTCAGCAGAATAGGGAATGTTCTCGGTGTTCACGGAACCGTGCTCGGAATAGGGCGCGAGAATCGCGGGACTGTTGTCATTCTCATCCAGGATAAACACATTTACAGTCACGTTACTGCTCAGAGGAGGAACACCAGAGTCTGTGGCCTGAACTTTAAACTGAAACGTTTTTATCTCCTCATAGTTAAAAGACTGTAAACTGTGTATATCTCCATTGTCAGAGTTTATACTAACAGCTGAATATGAAGTTGCAGATTTGTGAAGTGGTTCCAGTAATCCATATGTAATTTTGGAATTTTCATCTAAATCATGATCATTAGCCGAAAGACTATAAATAATTTGTCCCTTGGGACCATTTTCTTTCACAAATACATTTATAACAGGGCTTGGGAAACGCGGTGCATTGTCATTAACATCTGACACAAATACTGTAAAAACACGAGTGGCAGAAAGAGGCGGAGTCCCTTCATCTGAGGCCATGATCGTAACATTATATCGATCAACACGTTCTCTATCCAATGGCCCATCCACAACAAGAGAATAATAATTCTTATAAGATGACTGTAATTTAAAAGGAACATCGCCTACCACTTTCCCGTGTGCATTTCCATTCTTCCCCGAGTCTTTGTCGAATATAGTTATTAAAGCAACCGTTGTTTCTTGTTTAGCATCCTCTCTCACAGTGGTCACCTGTGACGTTAATGATATTTCTGGCTCATTGTCGTTCGTGTCTAAAATCTCGACTAGGATTTTACAGTGCGCAGAACGAGGGCTCGCGCCTTTGTCTTTCGCCTGCGCATGAATCTCATAGGCATTGTGTTGCTCAAAATCGACACTGCCTTGGACTGAAATTTCACCCTTCGCAGAATCGATCTTAAAAACGTTGTTTGTTGTATCGTCACTGTCCTGATGAACTAACGAGTAAGCAATTTCACTATTCATGCCTTCATCTATATCGGTCGCATTCAGATTGATGACTAATGTTCCTTTTGGTGCATTCTCGATCAGACGCACTTTGTAAAGAGCTTTGCCAAACACGGGTGCGTTATCATTCACATCTTGTACATTTATGACTATCTGCATTGTCCCGGATTTAGGAGGTTTTCCTCCGTCAATAGCGGTCAGTGTGAGCTGGATCACATGCTGTTTTTCTCTGTCTAAAGCTTTCTGCAGCACTAACTCAGCTGATACAATCTGTTCTCCTCCGCTTTGTACATCCAGAGAGAAGTGTTCATTTGGGCTCAGCTTGTAGCTTTTTATTGAGTTCGTTCCGACATCAGGATCCGACGCTCTCGGCAACTGAAATCTGTCGCCAACGGCGGCTAATTCTGAAACATTAAAATGCTTAGACTTAACACGAAACGACGGAGCATTATCATTAATGTCTACAATTTTTACTTCAATGCGAAACAAGTTCAATGGATTGTTTACAATGGCTTCCAAATTCACCGAACATTGTAGTGAGGCAGAACACAATTGTTCCCGGTCTATCCTTTCGCTGACGAACAGAACACCGGTTTTCAAATTAACCTCAAAATATTTTCTTCCCGAAACTGAGGGGATATGAAATCCGCGTGACTCCAGTTCTTGAATATTTAAGTTAAGATCCTTTGCGATGTTTCCAACAAAGGTCCCCGTATTCACCTCCTCTGAAATCGAATATGCGACCTGTGCTGAAGCTATATCCAACAAGCGCAGAAAAAGGTGAAAAATAACAGTCCAGCCGATAATAATCCTTGCCATTGCGCATTAATTATGTAAACTCCACCGACCACTGTACAAAAATAATAATATCAACAATAAAGAGGATACATTTCTGCTTATACTGCCAAGTATGACATTTTGTTTCCTTTCATGCAGCCATCAAGACCATAAAGAACAAAGCGCATGAGCGCGCGCTCAAGGGGAGAATGAGGAGGAGCCAGAGTGGGCACGCACAAAGGTTGCCAAACACTTCTATACTGACACCAAGTGGCTTTCAACAGAAACTATAGGCTATCTATAGGTCAGAAAATATGTATTCGCATTTAGTTTTTCTTTCGTTATCTTGGAATCTTGGAAATCATGCAGGTCTACTTATGTTTCCTTTTACCCATTTTACTGTGCCCGACAAATTAAGATACAAGAGCTGGAATTTTTCCTGTTATATCTTACCTTGTCTTTACTAGGAAGTGTTTGTGTTCTGGTAAAAGTGTCTCCTCCATTAATACTGATCAGTTCTGCATCTGCAGGCGGAAATTGCGCGGGGAAAACCACTACGTCACTCTTCAGTGTGTCCGAGCTAAAACACACGTCATACTGTTGAGCAGATTTGGAGTAAGACCAGCTCCCGTCAGGGTGTGTGGTGATCATTGGGGCGCTGTACCTGCCCAAACTGCCGTCTGTCCTGTGACATTTGACAGCTAGCAAACTGATGAGACTCAGTAAAAAGATGACGGACACACACACAATGGCGATCAGCAAATACAGATTTAAATCCGAGAAACTCTCCTCCTTCATCGGCACATGTCTGAATTGAGTCTTGACGTCACCTGTGCTTTCAACAACCACAACATCAATAGACACAGTCGCTGACAGTGAGGGCTCTCCGTTATCACAAACCGAAATGACCAACGGGTGAGTTTTCAGGTCATTGTCACTCATTCTCCTCTTAGTCCTGATCTCCCCGCTGCTGGTTCCGATTCGGAACAGATTGTTTCCTTTGGGTTCAGAGATGTGGTAAGACAGCAGTGCATTGTAACCAGAGTCTGCATCTACAGCCCTGATCTTGGCCACAAAGTAGCCCGCCTCAGCAGAATAGGGAATGTTCTCGGTGTTCACGGAACCGTGCTCGGAATAGGGCGCGAGAATCGCGGGACTGTTGTCATTCTCATCCAGGATAAACACATTTACAGTCACGTTACTGCTCAGAGGAGGAACACCAGAGTCTGTGGCCTGAACTTTAAACTGAAACGTTTTTATCTCCTCATAGTTAAAAGACTGTAAACTGTGTATATCTCCATTGTCAGAGTTGATGTTGATCATGGATGTTACCGGGCCGCTTTTAGAGTTTTCGACTAATGAATATGTTATTCGGGCATTATCACCTACATCAGGATCAGAAGCAGATACTGTATGAATAACAGCTCCAACCTGACTGTTCTCTTTCACATAAACATTAATGACGGGCTCTGGAAAGCGCGGCGCGTTGTCATTCACATCAGAAACGTGTACAGTAATGACACTGGTACTAGAGAGAGGAGGAGTCCCTTCATCAGTAGCTGTGATAGTCACGTTATACTCAGACGCGCTCTCTCTGTCCAGAGGACCATTAACAACTAAAGTATAATAATTCTTGTAAGAGTTTTGAACTTTAAAAGGGACGGAGCCCTGGATTTTTAAAATAACTTGCCCGTTTTTACCAGCATCATTATCAGTTACAGTTATCATTCCAACCATGGTGTCAATCGGAGCATCTTCCTTAACTGTGTTCAGTAATGACGTCACAGAAATCTCCGGTATATTGTCATTAACATCAACGATTTCGACCAGCAATTTACAAAGTGCGGCTCTCGGGTTATTACTTTTATCTTTTGCTTGTATACGTAGTTCTACTGCATTCCTCTGCTCGTAATCTACAGTCTTTTGCACGGTAATTTCACCTGTTTCTGGGTTTATCGAGAATAAATCGGCATTATAGTCACTGTCATGATTGACAATTGCGTAAATTATTTCACTGTTTACGCCCTCGTCTAAATCAACAGCTTGAACAGTTATCACGTGTGTACCACGCGATGCATTCTCACTAATGCGAGCTTTGTACAGAGATTTACTGAAAACAGGAATATTATCATTAATATCCACAACATTAACTATGATCTCTGTTGTACCAGATTTAGGAGGTTTTCCTCCGTCAATAGCAGTCAGTGTGAGCTGGACCACAGACTGTTTTTCTCGGTCTAAAGCTTTCTGCAGCACTAACTCTGCAGTTACACTCTGCTCTCCTCCGCTTTGTACATCCAGAGAAAAATGTTCATTCGGACTCAGTTTGTAGCTCTTTACCGAGTTACTGCCCACATCCGCATCAAACGCAGTCGGCAATGGAAATCTCTCCCCTGGAATAGCTGATTCGCTTACATTCAGAGTTGTTACTGATGTCCGAAATGCAGGTGCATTATCATTAATGTCTAGAACATTTACTTCAAATCTGTATATGTTCAACGGAGAGCTAATCATGGCTTCTAAAGGCAGAGAACATTTTATGTTGTGCTCGCATATCTCTTCTCGATCAATTCTCTCTCTGACATGGAGTATTCCAGTTTTTAAATTAGCATCGAAATACCTCTTGTTGGGTCCCGGAACAATATGAAACCCCCGTACTTCAAGGTCCTGAACATTTAGATTAAAATCCTTCGCAAAATTCCCAACTGTAGTGCCTGGGTTTGCTTCCTCCGACACGGAATACACAAACTGTCCATCCGCTCCATTCCAAAGCAGACAGAGTAGAAACATAAAACCCCAAAACCTAAATTTGTGTCGTCCATGGGATTCCATTGTGTCTAAATCTCCAGTATATGAAACAATCATAGAAATCCGATAGCATACTCGCGGAGGAATCATTCACACGATATCACGCAACAGCAGCCTCCCGACACAATGGCGGATTCTGAACAAAGACCTCTGCTCGGGAAGCCGCTACGAAACGAGGAGGAGCTTAGCTGAGTCATGGAAACATTAATGTAAAATGAAAGGCTAGTGACATCGTGCGGGCAACTAAAAAGCCTGTTTCTACACTCTCAGAAAAAAAGGTTCCAAACTATACATTTTCTGTCGCTGGGGTGGTACCCTCAATAAGGGGACATTTTTGTACCTCTATTTAGAGTTTTCAACTCGTTTTGAATACACAATTGTACCTATAAGGAACAACTGTATACCTTCAAGGCACAATTTTGTTCCCAGAGGAACACAATATACAAATGTACCTTAAAAATGCACAATAGTATTTTTAAGGTACACAATAGTTCCTTATAGATACAATTACAGTATGTACCCAATACCAGGTAAAAACTAACTAGAGGAACAACATTGTTCCCTATAGGGTACCACCCCAGCTACAAAAAAGGTACAGTTTGGAACCTTTTTTCTGAGAGTGTACCTAATATAAAATTATGTAAAAATATATAGGTATATATATATATTTTTTCCATTAATCAGAAAAGCATTAGCTCAAATTGCATTTGATCATGCCTGAGACAGCAGACGTATTTACACTATCCAGGCTGTATAACAGTGGCTTTATAATACAAATGCCCAGCAAAGTTATTATTTAATTAAAAACCACAAACTAAAGCTGGCATACTGAACTTTTCAGACATAATGCACAAATTTATAAGGGAAACATGTTCGTATTTTGGTGGGGAAAAGATGAATTAAGAAATTCTAAGGAATTTATCAAGACAGGTAATCCACTTCTGTGTACATAAAACTGTACACAAAGTTAATCAAACAGTTTAGGGTTGAAAATGAATATATTTCCTCAAAACTATCATTCAATATGCTTTCATTCAATCATTCATAAAAAAGGCAGCTACACTTAAGAAATCATGAAGCAAGCTCTGAACCAAATGTGAATAAAAAAAGTGTTTTGCCTCTTTTTTCTTCTTTTTTTTTAATAAAAATGTCTTACCTTCTCTTTACTAGGAAGTGTTTGTGTTCTAGTAAAAGTGTCTCCTCCATTAATACTGATCAGTTCTGCATCTGCAGGCGGAAATGACGCAGGGAAAACCACTACGTCACTCTTCAGTGTGTCCGAGCTAAAACACACGTCATACTGCTGAGCAGATTTGGAGTAAGACCAGCTCCCGTCAGGGTGTGTGGTGATCATTGGGGCGCTGTACCTGCCCAAACTGCCGTCTGTCCTGTGACATTTGACAGCTAGCAAACTGATGAGACTCAGTAAAAAGATGACGGACACACACACAATGGCGATCAGCAAATACAGATTTAAATCCGAGAAACTCTCCTCCTTCATCGGCACATGTCTGAATTGAGTCTTGACGTCACCTGTGCTTTCAACAACCACAACATCAATAGACACAGTCGCTGACAGTGAGGGCTCTCCGTTATCACAAACCGAAATGACCAACGGGTGAGTTTTCAGGTCATTGTCACTCATTCTCCTCTTAGTCCTGATCTCCCCGCTGCTGGTTCCGATTCGGAACAGATTGTTTCCTTTGGGTTCAGAGATGTGGTAAGACAGCAGTGCATTGTAACCAGAGTCTGCATCTACAGCCCTGATCTTGGCCACAAAGTAGCCCGCCTCAGCAGAATAGGGAATGTTCTCGGTGTTCACGGAACCGTGCTCGGAATAGGGCGCGAGAATCGCGGGACTGTTGTCATTCTCATCCAGGATAAACACATTTACAGTCACGTTACTGCTCAGAGGAGGAACACCAGAGTCTGTGGCCTGAACTTTAAACTGAAACGTTTTTATCTCCTCATAGTTAAAAGACTGTAAACTGTGTATATCTCCATTGTCAGAGTTGATGTTGATCATGGATGTTACCGGGCCGCTTTTAGAGTTTTCGACTAATGAATATGTTATTCGGGCATTATCACCTACATCAGGATCAGAAGCAGATACTGTATGAATAACAGCTCCAACCTGACTGTTCTCTTTCACATAAACATTAATGACGGGCTCTGGAAAGCGCGGCGCGTTGTCATTCACATCAGAAACGTGTACAGTAATGACACTGGTACTAGAGAGAGGAGGAGTCCCTTCATCAGTAGCTGTGATAGTCACGTTATACTCAGACGCGCTCTCTCTGTCCAGAGGACCATTAACAACTAAAGTATAATAATTCTTGTAAGAGTTTTGAACTTTAAAAGGGACGGAGCCCTGGATTTTTAACATGACTTGTCCGTTTTTACCAGCATCATTATCAGTTACAGTTATCATTCCAACCATGGTGTCAATCGGAGCATCTTCCTTAACTGTGTTCACTAAAGACGTTACAGAGATTTTTGGAGCATTGTCGTTAACGTCAACAATTTCCAAAAGTACTTTACAAAGGGCGGCTCTTGGTTTATGCCCTTTATCTTTTGCCTGCACACGGAGCTCTACAGCATTTTTTCTTTCATAATCTACATCACCTTTCACCGTAATCTCGCCGGTTTCTGGATGTATTGAGAATGCATCGACGGTTTTATCATTATTATGGTTAATCATGGCATAAACAATTTGACCATTTACACCCTCATCTGAGTCGCTGGCCTGAACTGTAATAACGGAGGTACCGGCTGGTGCGTTTTCATGAACGCGAGCCTTATACAATGATTTACTAAAAACTGGAATATTATCATTTACATCCTCAACATTTACGACTATTTGCATTGTTCCTGATCTTGGAGGTTTCCCTCCGTCTACAGCGGTCAGTGTGAGCTGGACTACAGGCTGTTTTTCTCGGTCTAAAGCTTTCTGCAGCACTAATTCAGCAGATACACTTTGCTCTCCTCCGCTTTGTACATCCAGAGAGAAATGTTCATTCGGACTCAGTTTGTAGCTCTTCACTGAGTTACTGCCCACATCCGCATCAAACGCACTGGGTAGAGCGAACTGCTCACCGGGCAAAGCTAATTCCGTAATATTCAATCTTGTCGTGGAGACAAGAAACACTGGCGCATTATCATTAATATCTAGTACGTTTACCTCAAATCTATATATGTGCAAAGGCGAGTTAACAATTGCTTCAAAAGGTAAAGAACATTTCACATTCTGTTCACAAAGCCCCTCTCGGTCGATACTTTCCTTAACGTGAAGAACTCCAGTCTTTAAATTCAAATCGAAATACCTCTTGTTGGTCTCCGACACAATTTGAAATCCACGTCTTTCAATGTCTTCTAGATTTAAGTTTAAATCCTTTGCTAAATTTCCAACCGCCATGCCTGGGTTTGTCTCCTCCGGTACGGAATACACAATCTGCCCATCCGTAAAAATCCAGAAGCAAAGAAATGCATTAAAAAATATCCACGACTTAAACATTTGACCATCTGTTAAAGCCATTTCGTCAAATAATTGACGTGCGAGTAAAATGACCGAAAACCGTACGCATGTCTGCAAAATATGTCTTCTCCTGAACTACGAGAGCACCGTATCCGAGGACAATGGCGGACTCCCTAACAAAGCCCTCACGCAGCACGAACGCAGGACCAAAAAAGGAGGAGCTTTGCTTTGTCATTAACGCGCACACAACAGTCAGCTAGTGACATCGCGCGGACAAATTAGAGTAGGCCTATCACCTTAAAAGCAAAAATATACAATTCTCTGTTTTGAATCATCATTAAAGAAGAAGTTTTTACTAATAATAAAATAAAATAAAATAATTGAGGAGACCAAAGTAGAACCAATGACAGCAATACTATTATTAAACACCCAGAATGAAATGGTCAGACATTATTAAGTGCTGAAAACTGTTTCAACTGCATACCAAATAAAATATAAATATATTCATAAAGATACACGACATATTTATTTATAGGCGGAGAGAGAGCAATTTCTGGTTTTCAGAACCATGGACAGGGAGTAGAGTCAAATCAACGGCGATGACAAAAAGCTTTAAGAAGCTGAAACGTTTGTAAAATGCATGACAAAAAGTTTCCACTGTGAAATTCTTACCTTCTCTTTACTAGGAAGTGTTTGTGTTCTGTTGAAAGTGTCTCCTCCATTAATACTGATCAGTTCTGCATCTGCAGGCGGAAATGACGCAGGGAAAACCACTACGTCACTCTTCAGTGTGTCCGAGCTAAAACACACGTCATACTGTTGAGCAGATTTGGAGTAAGACCAGCTCCCGTCAGGGTGTGTGGTGATCATTGGGGCGCTGTACCTGCCCAAACTGCCGTCTGTCCTGTGACATTTGACAGCTAGCAAACTGATGAGACTCAGTAAAAAGATGACGGACACACACACAATGGCGATCAGCAAATACAGATTTAAATCCGAGAAACTCTCCTCCTTCATCGGCACATGTCTGAATTGAGTCTTGACGTCACCTGTGCTTTCAACAACCACAACATCAATAGACACAGTCGCTGACAGTGAGGGCTCTCCGTTATCACAAACCGAAATGACCAACGGGTGAGTTTTCAGGTCATTGTCACTCATTCTCCTCTTAGTCCTGATCTCCCCGCTGCTGGTTCCGATTCGGAACAGATTGTTTCCTTTGGGTTCAGAGATGTGGTAAGACAGCAGTGCATTGTAACCAGAGTCTGCATCTACAGCCCTGATCTTGGCCACAAAGTAGCCCGCCTCAGCAGAATAGGGAATGTTCTCGGTGTTCACGGAACCGTGCTCGGAATAGGGCGCGAGAATCGCGGGACTGTTGTCATTCTCATCCAGGATAAACACATTTACAGTCACGTTACTGCTCAGAGGAGGAACACCAGAGTCTGTGGCCTGAACTTTAAACTGAAACGTTTTTATCTCCTCATAGTTAAAAGACTGTAAACTGTGTATATCTCCATTGTCAGAGTTGATGTTGATCATGGATGTTACCGGGCCGCTTTTAGAGTTTTCGACTAATGCATATGTTATTCGGGCATTATCACCTACATCAGGATCAGAAGCAGATACTGTATGAATAACAGCTCCAACCTGACTGTTCTCTTTCACATAAACATTAATGACGGGCTCTGGAAAGCGCGGCGCGTTGTCATTCACATCAGAAACGTGTACAGTAATGACACTGGTACTAGAGAGAGGAGGAGTCCCTTCATCAGTAGCTGTGATAGTCACGTTATACTCAGACGCGCTCTCTCTGTCCAGAGGACCATTCACTGTTAACGAATATCTGTTTTTATACGTGTTTTGTAGCGCAAAGGGAACAGCCCCCAATATCCTGAGCTTCGCAGCACCATTCTTATCCGCATCACTGTCTTTAACGTTAATCAGCCCAACCATGGTGCCTTCAGGAGAATCTTCTTTTACAACATTAACAAGGGAAGTTACTAATATTTCAGGTACGTTGTCATTAACGTCAAGTATTTCAACAAGCACTTTACAAAAAGCCGCTCTTGGATTCTGACCTTTGTCTCTCGCTTGAACTCGTATTTCAACTGCGCTATTTGTCTCATGATCCATCTCACCGTTCACCGTGATTTCACCAGTAACTGCATTCATTGCGAATGCGTCCATGTTATTATTACCGTCATTATTTACGAAAGAGTAAACAACCTCACCGTTCAAACCCTCGTCAGAATCTTTTGCTTCCACGGTAACAACTGCAGTTCCGAGCTTTGCATTCTCCTGTACACGAGCCTTATAAAGAGGTTTACTAAATACAGGCGCATTGTCATTTGCATCTATGATATTTATTATAATCGCAATTGTTCCTGATTTAGGAGGTTTTCCTCCGTCAATAGCGGTCAGTGTGAGCTGGATCACAGGCTGTTTCTCTCTGTCTAAAGCTTTCTGCAGCACTAGTTCAGCAGATACACTTTGCTCTCCTCCGCTCTGTATATCTAGAGAGAAGTGTTCATTTGGGCTCAGCTTGTAGCTCTTTACCGAATTACTGCCCACATCCGCATCGAACGCACTCGATAACGGGAATCTCTCCCCTGGAAGAGCCAGTTCTGAAATATTCATATATTTTTTGTCAGAAGCAAACGCAGGTGCATTATCGTTTATATCTAATATGTTTACCTCAAAACGATACATGTTCAGCGGAGAATTTACAATGGCCTCCAGTTCCAGCACACATTTTGAGCTTCGTCCGCATAGCTCTTCTCTGTCTATTCTGTCTTTAATATGGAGTGTTCCAGTCTTTCGATTAAGGTTGAAATACCTCTTATTCTGACCTGAAACGATCTGAAAACCCCGAAGCTCCAGGTCCTCTAAATTCAGGCTGAAATCCTTTGCTAAATTCCCGACAGTTGTTCCCGGTTTTGCCTCCTCCGACACGGAATACATAATCTGCCCATCCGAGAAATTCCAAATGCAAAATGATACAATGATAAAGATCCACGTCTTAATCCGCTGCTGCAGCATTGTATCTATATGCCGACACCATAGCCGTTTGAAAACAAAAACGATTATTTTCACACACATGCAGAAAACTGTAAATCTCTGGCAAAGGAATACAGAAGACTGTGGCGTATTGAGAACAAAGCGCTCTGCGAGAAACAAACCCCTCCCCAAAACAGGGAGGAGCTTTGCAAAGACAAGCAACACAGTGGAATGTGTAGATTGATAGTGACATCTTCCGGATACAGCGCAAACAAATTATGATTTTCATACATCTGAATACTGTTTTTATATCTACCATAAAGTTGATTTCGAATGTTGATTTTCTGAGACATGTTATAGTACTTGAGTCTTATGGAAAGTGAACGTCATGATTATGATGTTTAACAGTTCCCAAAGAAGGTACATTGATGCTACTTATTATCCTATATTTAGGATTCCAACTTATGAATTATTTAGAATCTTAGCTGGTTGAAAGAGAAAATATAAAAATGTTATGATAGTTATGTAAACATGAAGACTGAACAAAAACCACAATAAAGCAAACCTTACCTTAAAAACAACAAAAATATGCATCGAACACAGTCATGCATATAGAAATATTCAACAGTACTTAAAAAAAAAATAACTTTCATTACAGGGCATACACACTCACCCCTTTTATAAAACAGTTAGGAAAGTGTAAAACAAGTAATAATAACACAAATAGATATTTTTCGCAGCAAAACAGCATGAACATAAAGGATATTTTAATTGAATACGAGGTCGCAAGAGTAACTCTGTTTTAAATGAACAGAACACGCTGTCTTTCATTCTATAATTGCATTTATGCTTTGCAATTGTACGATATTAAATTAAAAGCTAAGTTCTTACCTTCTCTTTACTAGGAAGTGTTTGTGTTCTGTTGAAAGTGTCTCCTCCATTAATACTGATCAGTTCTGCATCTGCAGGCGGAAATGACGCAGGGAAAACCACTACGTCACTCTTCAGTGTGTCCGAGCTAAAACACACGTCATACTGTTGAGCAGATTTGGAGTAAGACCAGCTCCCGTCAGGGTGTGTGGTGATCATTGGGGCGCTGTACCTGCCCAAACTGCCGTCTGTCCTGTGACATTTGACAGCTAGCAAACTGATGAGACTCAGTAAAAAGATGACGGACACACACACAATGGCGATCAGCAAATACAGATTTAAATCCGAGAAACTCTCCTCCTTCATCGGCACATGTCTGAATTGAGTCTTGACGTCACCTGTGCTTTCAACAACCACAACATCAATAGACACAGTCGCTGACAGTGAGGGCTCTCCGTTATCACAAACCGAAATGACCAACGGGTGAGTTTTCAGGTCATTGTCACTCATTCTCCTCTTAGTCCTGATCTCCCCGCTGCTGGTTCCGATTCGGAACAGATTGTTTCCTTTGGGTTCAGAGATGTGGTAAGACAGCAGTGCATTGTAACCAGAGTCTGCATCTACAGCCCTGATCTTGGCCACAAAGTAGCCCGCCTCAGCAGAATAGGGAATGTTCTCGGTGTTCACGGAACCGTGCTCGGAATAGGGCGCGAGAATCGCGGGACTGTTGTCATTCTCATCCAGGATAAACACATTTACAGTCACGTTACTGCTCAGAGGAGGAACACCAGAGTCTGTGGCCTGAACTTTAAACTGAAACGTTTTTATCTCCTCATAGTTAAAAGACTGTAAACTGTGTATATCTCCATTGTCAGAGTTGATGTTGATCATGGATGTTACCGGGCCGCTTTTAGAGTTTTCGACTAATGAATATGTTATTCGGGCATTATCACCTACATCAGGATCAGAAGCAGATACTGTATGAATAACAGCTCCAACCTGACTGTTCTCTTTCACATAAACATTAATGACGGGCTCTGGAAAGCGCGGCGCGTTGTCATTCACATCAGAAACGTGTACAGTAATGACACTGGTACTAGAGAGAGGAGGAGTCCCTTCATCAGTAGCTGTGATAGTCACGTTATACTCAGACGCGCTCTCTCTGTCCAGAGGACCTTTCACTGTTAACGAATATCTGTTTTTATACGTGTTTTGCAGCGCAAAGGGAACAGCCCCCAATATCCTGAGCTTCGCAGCACCATTCTTATCCGCATCACTGTCTTTAACGTTAATCAGCCCAACCATGGTGCCGTCAGGAGAATCTTCTTTTACAACATTAACAAGGGAAGTTACTAATATTTCAGGTACGTTGTCATTAACGTCAAGTATTTCAACAAGCACTTTACAAAAAGCCGCTCTTGGATTCGGACCTTTGTCTCTCGCTTGAACTCGTATTTCAACTGCGCTATTTGTCTCGTGATCCAACTCACCGTTCACCGTGATTTCACCAGTTACTGAATTAATTGCGAATGCATCGATGTTATTACCGTCATGTTTTACGAAAGAGTAAACAACCTCACCGTTCAAACCCTCGTCAGAATCTTTTGCTTCCACGGTAACAACTGCGGTTCCGAGCTTTGCATTCTCCTGTACACGAGCCTTATAAAGAGGTTTACTAAATACAGGCGCATTGTCATTTGCATCTATGATATTTATTATAATCGCCATTGTTCCTGATTTAGGAGGTTTTCCTCCGTCAATAGCGGTCAGTGTGAGCTGGATCACAGGCTGTTTCTCTCTGTCTAAAGCTTTCTGCAGGACCAACTCAGCTGATACAGTCTGTTCTCCACCGCTCTGTACATCCAAAGAAAAATGTTCATTCGGGCTCAGCTTGTAGCTCTTTACCGAATTACTGCCCACATCCGCATCTAACGCATTTGGTAATGAAAATGTATCTCCAGCATAAGAAGACTCTGATATGTTCAAATCGGTTTTGGAGACACGAAATACAGGTGCATTGTCGTTAATATCTATGACATTTACCTCAATTCGATACATGTTAAATGGCGAATTAGCAATGGCCTCAAGCTCTACGGCACATTTCAAGCCCCGTCCACACAGCTCCTCTCGGTCTATTTTCTCTTTAACTTCAAGCATTCCAGTTTTCAAATTTACGTCGAAATATTTTTTGCTCTGACCAGGGACGATTTGAAATCCACGGTGCTCAACTTCCGCGACGTTTATATTTAAGTCTTTGGCTAAATTGCCAACAGAAGTCCCCGGACTGGCCTCCTCAGACACGGAAAACACAATCTGCCCAAAGGATATCCTCGGAAGACAATAAAACATGGTCACAAATGTCCACAGAAGATTCCCTTGCGAATTTGCCATGATCCATTAGCAACCGACACACGAAACAAACTAAATATCACCGTGCATCGCTGTAGTCAAATAATCCGTGCACTCCGCTGCAAATCAGAGACACTTTTGTGGCGTCTCTAGAACAAAGCCCTGCGCGAGCTCAATCACCCTGCCCCTACAGGGAGGAGTCCAGAAAAGAAGGATTTCTGCTCGGATTGCTGGTGACACCCTGTGGATTTGTGTAGACATTGCAGATGAAAACTATTGATGTGCCCCCCCCCCCCCCCCCCCCAAAAAAGGACATTTTTGTTAAGTTCACACCGATATTTTAAAGTTAAAACGTCTTGTTTTAGGCCCTATGATGCGTGAGTACGTTCTTCATTTTGCAACGTGTGTATTACTCATTTAGAAATTACGTTTTCAGGGTTGACAATGGTTCTTTACTTTTCAAAGTTTGAATAAGTGCACTTACAATATCTAATGGAACAGTAGTGAGGAAATGATCTAGTAAGAGTTATGTATTTGCTATATTTGTAGGCTATATAAAATGTAACATTATAACTACTAGGCTACTATAGTGAACATTTCTGAAGCAGGTTTAATGTAATTTCTTTTGCTGCAAATTCTTGGACATCATGTTTGATCCTTACACTTTTTGCATCGAAGTACAGTAGCCAGAGATTAATTGTGGTCACTGGTCGTGTTCTGTAGCCTAACACCCTACGTGCACTCAGGTATGGTTTATGATATATTTTATACAATTTTAAGCAGCCTATATTCAAATTAATAATGACATGAAATGTCCACTTGACAAATGTTATAACTGAATTAATTCATTGTGTTCAATATACATCATTAAACCCCGTGCCATATTCAAAATATTAATTTAAAAAGCCTTGAAAAATATATCAGTTGCTCTGTTAATCAGATACCATTGTAGTTGAACACACACACACACACACACACACACACAAATTAATTGTTCTACAGTTCTAAATGGATTGTTGTTAAATAACTGATGGAAATAATTACATTTATTTATCTCTATTTACACAAGAACATTGTTGATATTCAGAGTATATTTATTATTACTGATTTATATATATATATATATATATATATATATATATATATATATATATATATATATATATATAGTCAACGTTATCACAGTACGTAAAAAACTTATGGTTTCAGCACCATGGAAAGCAAATCGGCCCATGGTGGAAAACTAACACAAAAGGGAAATACCCAACTTAAATCTTAACAAAGGAATGGAAAACACAATCTCTTTCAACAGAGATCTGCCAATACAATAATATTTTTCCATAAAAAGTAGAGAAACAGTACATATTATCTGCAACATATGCAATCTATTCAAAAATGGACTGTAATGTCTTACCTTGTCTTTACTAGGAAGTGTTTGTGTTCTAGTAAAAGTGTCTCCTCCATTAATACTGATCAGTTCTGCATCTGCAGGCGGAAATGACGCAGGGAAAACCACTACGTCACTCTTCAGTGTGTCCGAGCTAAAACACACGTCATACTGTTGAGCAGATTTGGAGTAAGACCAGCTCCCGTCAGGGTGTGTGGTGATCATTGGGGCGCTGTACCTGCCCAAACTGCCGTCTGTCCTGTGACATTTGACAGCTATCAAACTGATGAGACTCAGTAAAAAGATGACGGACACACACACAATGGCGATCAGCAAATACAGATTTAAATCCGAGAAACTCTCCTCCTTCATCGGCACATGTCTGAATTGAGTCTTGACGTCACCTGTGCTTTCAACAACCACAACATCAATAGACACAGTCGCTGACAGTGAGGGCTCTCCGTTATCACAAACCGAAATGACCAACGGGTGAGTTTTCAGGTCATTGTCACTCATTCTCCTCTTAGTCCTGATCTCCCCGCTGCTGGTTCCGATTCGGAACAGATTGTTTCCTTTGGGTTCAGAGATGTGGTAAGACAGCAGTGCATTGTAACCAGAGTCTGCATCTACAGCCCTGATCTTGGCCACAAAGTAGCCCGCCTCAGCAGAATAGGGAATGTTCTCGGTGTTCACGGAACCGTGCTCGGAATAGGGCGCGAGAATCGCGGGACTGTTGTCATTCTCATCCAGGATAAACACATTTACAGTCACGTTACTGCTCAGAGGAGGAACACCAGAGTCTGTGGCCTGAACTTTAAACTGAAACGTTTTTATCTCCTCATAGTTAAAAGACTGTAAGCTGTGTATATCTCCATTGTCAGAGTTGATGTTGATCATGGATGTTACCGGGCCGCTTTTAGAGTTTTCGACTAATGAATATGTTATTCGGGCATTATCACCTACATCAGGATCAGAAGCAGATACTGTATGAATAACAGCTCCAACCTGACTGTTCTCTTTCACATAAACATTAATGACGGGCTCTGGAAAGCGCGGCGCGTTGTCATTCACATCAGAAACGTGTACAGTAATGACACTGGTACTAGAGAGAGGAGGAGTCCCTTCATCAGTAGCTGTGATAGTCACGTTATACTCAGACGCGCTCTCTCTGTCCAGAGGACCATTAACAACTAAAGAGTATCTGTTTTTATACGTGTTTTCTAACTTAAACTGCACCGAGTCTTTTATTTTAAGATGCACGGCACCATTTTTTCCAGCGTCGCCGTCTTTCACTGTGATTAATCCCACCATTGTACCTGGGGACGAATCCTCTCTCACTTCATTCACTAAAGATGTTATGCTTATTTCAGGTACATTATCATTCACATCAATTATTTCGACTAAGATTTTGCAATGTGATGCTCTCGGGTTTTGCCCTTTATCCTCGGCCTGAACACGAATTTCAATCGCAGCAGTTTCTTCATAATCTAAAGGGCTTTTGACAGTTATTTCGCCAGTACCTGGATTAATGGAAAACGCATTTACACTATTGTCATTATCGTGATTTATAAAAGAGTATACGACTTCACCATTAAGACCCTCGTCTGCATCATTTGCGTTCACTGTAATCACCGAAGCACCGGGAGGTGCATTCTCTGGTATTCGTGCTTTATAAAGTGGTTTGTCAAATACAGGAATATTATCGTTTACATCTATCACATTAACTATTATCTGTGTCGTACCAGACTTTGGAGGTTTTCCTCCGTCAATAGCGGTCAGTGTGAGCTGGATCACAGGCTGTTTCTCTCGGTCTAAAGCTTTCTGCAGCACTAACTCAGCTGATACAGTCTGTTCTCCTCCGCTTTGTACATCCAGAGAGAAGTGCTCATTCGGACTCAGTTTGTAGCTCTTTACCGAATTACTGCCCACATCCGCATCAAAGGCGATTGGTAAAGTAAATCTTTCACCCGGGAAAGCTGACTCGACAATATTTAGCTGAGTCTTTGGTGACTTAAAAGCAGGTATGTTATCGTTGATGTCCAAAACATTCACTTCCAGTCGATACATGTTTAAGGGGGAGTTAACAATAGCCTCTAATTCCAAAGAGCATTTGCTGCTCCTTCCGCATAGCTGTTCCCTGTCAATTCTTTCTCTGACGAGAAGAACACCACCTTTCAAATTAATATGGAAATACCTCTTATTTGGTCCTGAAACGATCTGAAATCCACGAAGCTCTAAGTCTTGAACATTTAGGTTCAAATCCTTCGCTATATTCCCCACCGCGGTACCAGGATCAGCCTCCTCCGATACAGAATACACAATCTGCCCTTCAGCATTATTCCAAATGCAGAACGGTAAGATAAAATACACCCAAGACTTAAATCCTTGATCTGACATTCTTCTCATTTCACAATAAATCCGTTTGATCCATTCGGTGATATACAACGGCACAACGTCTTAATTCCTCACAGCTCTTGCACAAACGGAGACGGTAATGTGGCTTCTCGCGAACAAAAGCCACACGTGATAAAGTGAACCCTCCCTTAATCGAGGAGCTTTGCATAGCCGAGGTAAAATGAGAGGTCGGTCTCTGACGACACCGTGCGGACGATTCAAGGATAGAATAGGCTAGCTGTGAAAAGTGACCCGATGCATTTAGAATTGCCAGTTATTTACGTTTAAAAGGTAATGTTTTACTCATATTGTTGAAAATACAAATAAATGGAGAGTTACAACGCACTTACAAAACAAATTTGTATGTACAGCATATTGCTTAATGGTTGTATGTTTTGCCATGATTCATAAACTAAAACAAATAAAAAGAAACAGGAGAACTGAAGTTTCATTACATTAAAAAAAAAGAAAAAAAAGTGTCCATTAAAAGTGCCCAAACGTATATTTGGCCAATAATGTGGAGCCAACTCCTTAACTGTTCAGTTCTGATCAGCACGAAATATTAGAACTTGTGGTATCAGTGTTTCTGACATTTTTAGGCAAGAATGTGATTGTAAAAAGCAATTTATTAACCGATGACTGATATAGATTCTTAAGACGTTATGGTGTAATGGACATATAGAGCCATGGAATAATGACGTAATTAAAATACAGTATGTTATTTGTACACTCTATAATTGCAATTGTAACCAGTCCTGCTCGATCCGCAGCTATACCAGCTGGCTACCGTTCCACTATCATTTACAAAAAACGAACAAGACTATTGTTAGGAGTGAGTTTAAACAGCCCATAACACAATCGCTAATTCAGAATTACACACTGCAATTAAAAACACACAAAGCATTATTACTACAAAAAAGAATACCAAGCAAGAAAATGTGAAATGCACGACCCACAAGTTAATGCATTTGATTGTCATCGATTTCAGCACCAAGGACAGCACAAATAATTAAAACAAACCGCTCGACACAGGCCAAATAAAAACTTCTAGCTCTTGCTCATTTGTTCGGTGCTTTAAATGCAAACAATACAGCCAACAAAGTTCCCAGTGAATGTAAATCATTTAACAAATGGTCTAAAATGTCTTACCTTGTCTTTACTAGGAAGTGTTTGTGTTCTGTTGAAAGTGTCTCCTCCATTAATACTGATCAGTTCTGCATCTGCAGGCGGAAATGACGCAGGGAAAACCACTACGTCACTCTTCAGTGTGTCCGAGCTAAAACACACGTCATACTGTTGAGCAGATTTGGAGTAAGACCAGCTCCCGTCAGGGTGTGTGGTGATCATTGGGGCGCTGTACCTGCCCAAACTGCCGTCTGTCCTGTGACATTTGACAGCTAGCAAACTGATGAGACTCAGTAAAAAGATGACGGACACACACACAATGGCGATCAGCAAATACAGATTTAAATCCGAGAAACTCTCCTCCTTCATCGGCACATGTCTGAATTGAGTCTTGACGTCACCTGTGCTTTCAACAACCACAACATCAATAGACACAGTCGCTGACAGTGAGGGCTCTCCGTTATCACAAACCGAAATGACCAACGGGTGAGTTTTCAGGTCATTGTCACTCATTCTCCTCTTAGTCCTGATCTCCCCGCTGCTGGTTCCGATTCGGAACAGATTGTTTCCTTTGGGTTCAGAGATGTGGTAAGACAGCAGTGCATTGTAACCAGAGTCTGCATCTACAGCCCTGATCTTGGCCACAAAGTAGCCCGCCTCAGCAGAATAGGGAATGTTCTCGGTGTTCACGGAACCGTGCTCGGAATAGGGCGCGAGAATCGCGGGACTGTTGTCATTCTCATCCAGGATAAACACATTTACAGTCACGTTACTGCTCAGAGGAGGAACACCAGAGTCTGTGGCCTGAACTTTAAACTGAAACGTTTTTATCTCCTCATAGTTAAAAGGCTGTAAACTGTGTATATCTCCATTGTCAGAGTTGATGTTGATCATGGATGTTACCGGGCCGCTTTTAGAGTTTTCGACTAATGCATATGTTATTCGGGCATTATCACCTACATCAGGATCAGAAGCAGATACTGTATGAATAACAGCTCCAACCTGACTGTTCTCTTTCACATAAACATTAATGACGGGCTCTGGAAAGCGCGGAGCGTTGTCATTCACATCAGAAACGTGTACAGTAATGACACTGGTACTAGAGAGAGGAGGAGTCCCTTCATCAGTAGCTGTGATAGTCACGTTATACTCAGACGCGCTCTCTCTGTCTAACGGGCCGTCTACAACGAGAGAATATTTATTTTTGTAGGTATTCTGTATGCGAAATGGTGCAAAATCGCGTATTTTAAGAACAACAGCACCATTTTTACCTGCATCTCCGTCTTTAACAGTTATTAATCCCACCATTGTACCTGCAATAGCGTCTTCTCGCACTGTTTCAGCGAGAGATGTCACTGATATTTCAGGTACGTTGTCGTTAATATCAATAATTTCAACTAAAACTTTACAATGAGCCGCCCTTGGTTTCGGGCCTTTATCTTTTGCCTGGACACGGATTTCTATGGCATTGCTTGTCTCGTAATCAATGTTCCCTTTTGCCGAGATTAAGCCACTGACAGAATCAATGCTAAAAGTATTCTCTATATTGCCATCATAATGGTTTATAAAAGAATAAATAATTTCTCCGTTCAAGCCTTCGTCGGCATCACTTGCGTTAATGGTGATAACAGACGTACCAGGGGGCGCATTTTCCGTAATTCGTGCCTTGTAAAGAGATTTACTAAACACGGGGATATTATCATTCACATCCTCAACATTAATAATAATTTGTGATGTTCCGGATTTAGGAGGTTTTCCTCCGTCAACAGCGGTCAGTGTGAGCTCAATCACAGACTGTTTCTCTCGGTCTAAAGCTTTCTGCAGCACTAACTCAGCTGATACAGTCTGTTCTCCTCCGCTTTGTACATCCAGAGAGAAGTGCTCATTCGGACTCAGTTTGTAGCTCTTTACCGAATTACTGCCCACATCCGCATCAAAGGCGATTGGTAAAGTAAATCTTTCACCCGGGAAAGCTGACTCGACAATATTTAGCTGAGTCTTTGGTGACTTAAAAGCAGGTATGTTATCGTTGATGTCCAAAACATTCACTTCCAGTCGATACATGTTTAAGGGGGAGTTAACAATAGCCTCTAATTCCAAAGAGCATTTGCTGCTCCTTCCGCATAGCTGTTCCCTGTCAATTCTTTCTCTGACGAGAAGAACACCACCTTTCAAATTAATATGGAAATACCTCTTATATGGTCCTGAAACGATCTGAAATCCACGAAGCTCTAAGTCTTGAACATTTAGGTTCAAATCCTTCGCTATATTCCCCACCGCGGTACCAGGATCAGCCTCCTCCGATACAGAATACACAATCTGCCCTTCAGCATTATTCCAAATGCAGAACGGTAAGATAAAATACACCCAAGACTTAAATCCTTGATCTGACATTTTTCTCATTTCACAATAAATCCGTTTGATCCATTCGGTGATATACAACGGCACAACGTCTTAATTCCTCACAGCTCTTGCACAAATGGAGACGGTAATGTGGCTTCTCGCGAACAAAAGCCACACGTGATAAAGTGAACCCTCCCTTAATCGAGGAGCTTTGCATAGCCGAGGTAAAATGAGAGGTCGGTCTCTGACGACACCGTGCGGACGATTCAAGGATAGAATAGGCTAGCTGTGAAAAGTGACCCGATGCATTTAGAATTGCCAGTTATTTACGTTTAAAAGGTAATGTTTTACTCATATTGTTGAAAATACAAATAAATGGAGAGTTACAACGCACTTACAAAACAAATTTGTATGTACAGTATATTGCTTAATGGTTGTATGTTTTGCCATGATTCATAAACTAAAACAAATAAAAAGAAACAGGAGAACTGAAGTTTCATTACATTAAAAAAAAGAAAAAAAAGTGTCCATTAAAAGTGCCCAAACGTATATTTGGCCAATAATGTGGAGCCAACTCCTTAACTGTTCAGTTCTGATCAGCACGAAATATTAGAACTTGTGGTATCAGTGTTTCTGACATTTTTAGGCAAGAATGTGATTGTAAAAAGCAATTTATTAACCGATGACTGATATAGATTCTTAAGACGTTATGGTGTAATGGACATATAGAGCCATGGAATAATGACGTAATTAAAATACAGTATGTTATTTGTACACTCTATAATTGCAATTGTAACCAGTCCTGCTCGATCCGCAGCTATACCAGCTGGCTACCGTTCCACTATCATTTACAAAAAACGAACAAGACTATTGTTAGGAGTGAGTTTAAACAGCCCATAACACAATCGCTAATTCAGAATTACACACTGCAATTAAAAACACACAAAGCATTATTACTACAAAAAAGAATACCAAGCAAGAAAATGTGAAATGCACGACCCACAAGTTAATGCATTTGATTGTCATCGATTTCAGCACCAAGGACAGCACAAATAATTAAAACAAACCGCTCGACACAGGCCAAATAAAAACTACTAGCTCTTGCTCATTTGTTCGGTGCTTTAAATGCAAACAATACAGCCAACAAAGTTCCCAGTGAATGTAAATCATTTAACAAATAGTCTAAAATGTCTTACCTTGTCTTTACTAGGAAGTGTTTGTGTTCTGTTGAAAGTGTCTCCTCCATTAATACTGATCAGTTCTGCATCTGCAGGCGGAAATGACGCAGGGAAAACCACTACGTCACTCTTCAGTGTGTCCGAGCTAAAACACACGTCATACTGTTGAGCAGATTTGGAGTAAGACCAGCTCCCGTCAGGGTGTGTGGTGATCATTGGGGCGCTGTACCTGCCCAAACTGCCGTCTGTCCTGTGACATTTGACAGCTAGCAAACTGATGAGACTCAGTAAAAAGATGACGGACACACACACAATGGCGATCAGCAAATACAGATTTAAATCCGAGAAACTCTCCTCCTTCATCGGCACATGTCTGAATTGAGTCTTGACGTCACCTGTGCTTTCAACAACCACAACATCAATAGACACAGTCGCTGACAGTGAGGGCTCTCCGTTATCACAAACCGAAATGACCAACGGGTGAGTTTTCAGGTCATTGTCACTCATTCTCCTCTTAGTCCTGATCTCCCCGCTGCTGGTTCCGATTCGGAACAGATTGTTTCCTTTGGGTTCAGAGATGTGGTAAGACAGCAGTGCATTGTAACCAGAGTCTGCATCTACAGCCCTGATCTTGGCCACAAAGTAGCCCGCCTCAGCAGAATAGGGAATGTTCTCGGTGTTCACGGAACCGTGCTCGGAATAGGGCGCGAGAATCGCGGGACTGTTGTCATTCTCATCCAGGATAAACACATTTACAGTCACGTTACTGCTCAGAGGAGGAACACCAGAGTCTGTGGCCTGAACTTTAAACTGAAACGTTTTTATCTCCTCATAGTTAAAAGACTGTAAACTGTGTATATCTCCATTGTCAGAGTTGATGTTGATCATGGATGTTACCGGGCCGCTTTTAGAGTTTTCGACTAATGAATATGTTATTCGGGCATTATCACCTACATCAGGATCAGAAGCAGATACTGTATGAATAACAGCTCCAACCTGACTGTTCTCTTTCACATAAACATTAATGACGGGCTCTGGAAAGCGCGGCGCGTTGTCATTCACATCAGAAACGTGTACAGTAATGACACTGGTACTAGAGAGAGGAGGAGTCCCTTCATCAGTAGCTGTGATAGTCACGTTATACTCAGACGCGCTCTCTCTGTCCAGAGGTCCATCCACTACTAAAGAATAATAATTTTTGTACGATAATTTTAACTTAAATGGTAAATCGACTGTTATGTCTAGTTTATTAAGTGCATTTTTGCCGCCGTCTTTATCCGTGACCGTCACTAAGGCAACCACTGTTCCTGACGCTGAACCCTCACTTACCGAACTCATCTGTGACGTCACCAATATTTCAGGAGGATTATCATTTACATCTATAACTTCCACTAGGATTTTACAGTGAGTGCGACGAGGCGGTGTGCCTTTATCACTCGCCTGCGCACGGATTTCATATGCTGCGTTCTCCTCATGATCTAAATGCCCCTTTACAGTAATCTCACCAGTAACTGAGTCTATGGCAAATACATCAACGGACCTTGCGCTCCCTTGTCCGAGCAATGAATACACTAGTTCTCCGTTAACGCCATCGTCTAAATCTGTTGCGGTCAGTGTGATTACTGAGGTTCCGAAGGCGGTATTTTCAGGAACACGAACCTTGTAAAGTGGTTTGCTAAATCCAGGCGTGTTATCGTTGACATCTATAACATTTACTACAATCCTGACAGTGCCGGATTTAGGAGGTTTCCCTCCGTCTAAAGAGGTCAGCGTGAGCTGGATCATAGGCTGTTTCTCTCGGTCTAAAGCTTTCTGCAGCACTAACTCGGCTGAAACACTATGTTCTCCTCCGCTCTGCACATCCAGAGAGAAGTGTTCATTATTAGGACTCAGTTTGTAGCTTTTTATGGCATTAACCCCAACATCATCATCATTTGCTACTGGTAAGGGGAATTTTTCCCCAGTATATGCCGATTCCGTTATATTAATTATAAACACATTTTCGAGGAAAGACGGTGCATTGTCATTTATGTCTACAATGTTCACCTCTATTCTATGTAAATGCATTGGGTTGTTCAGTATGGCTTCTATGTTCAAAACGCATTTGGCAGACTGATCACAGAGTTCTTCTCTGTCGATCCGGTCATTAACAAAGAGCACGCCCGATCTCAAATTCACATCGAAATACCTCTTATTATGTCCGGATACAATCCGAAGGCCTCTCGATTCGAGTTCTTGTACATTTACGCTCAAATCCTTCGCTATATTTCCCACAAAAGTCCCTTTATCCACTTCTTCTGAAATTGAGTAGGAGAGCTGCGTAGCACAGCACTTAAACAAACAAAGAAACAAGCCGCATTGAATCACGGTCTCTCCTCTTCCACGGAATCCCATTGCGATAGAGACAAGCAAGTCGACGTTTTAGAACATACTGGAAACTATTTTAATTCCACCAAAACAGTAAAGAAAAAAAAAAAAAAGAAAAAAAGCAGGAATCCTGTACGTTGTAAAGCTCTGTCTGCGTCACCACCATTCCGTGATCCATCGAACAATACCCCGAGCCCCGTTGCTCTTCTCTTTTTAAGGGACAATAGGAGGAGTCTTAGAAAAGGAAGCAATTTCTTATTTCATCGGTCTACAGCGACACCACGTGTCGCTGTAAGTAACATTAAATGAGGCTGACTGAATGCAGAGGCATTTTATATTTTAAGTTGAAATATGTCTATTCATATAATTTTGCTTTTATTTGCTATTATTATTATTAATCTAATTATTATTATTATCATCCAGAAAAATAAGTTTCGTGTGCCTCTGCCGCACTGATAGTTTTAGTAAACATCTGCTACTATTTTGAAAACATTCGAAATAAAAGGTGAGAAAGAATGCAAATATGCAACAATTACATTTACATATTTACAAAGCATCTATATGACGCTATGTAAATGTACTGATACAAATTATATTTTTAATTAAAAAAGTCTGTTAATAGAATTTATTTTGTCTAAATTGTTATTATTATTATTATTATTATTATTATTACTTTGTTTTTCCAGAAATCTCTGTTTCAAGTGGGTCTATTGTTCCGTCACGTTTTGGTAACCATCTGTTGTTATTTTTAAGACATTCGCCATTCAAGGTGACATACAAAAACACAAAACAGGTGAGACAAAACAAAAATGTCATCATTTCACTTAATTCAATGGCTTGCTATAAATGACTCGAAGAAAGTGCACAACTCCCTCGGTAGATGGTAACTGCTGGAACTTGTGTGAAACTACATTTGTGACTTCAAGTAGGTAATTAAAATAAGTTGTTGAATTTACTGTTCTAATTAATTTGTAAGTATTGGCAAGGAACCACCTACTAAGAATAAAGAGGTGCTTTACAAGTGCTGTTAGCGTAAAGTAACGTCAGGTGTTTAAAGATATGGTTTTCTAGATCTCTAAATGCAAGAACAGTGACATCGTGATCAGCACCAAAGACAGCTCCAAATCGATAATTAGTTTAAAAAAGAACTGCAAATAAAAGTTTTAGCATTTGGCAAATCATCGAATGAACCTCAAATAGCTAATATCAGCACTATAAATCTGATGATGGAAGCTTGTAGTTTTCAAACAATAAAAAAGGAAAAGAAAAAAAAGTATGGAAGGTAAAACACTCGTTACAAGGGCAGGGGTCAATGTGCTAAAATTCTCTTATGAAACCTAAAGAAAACCAATAGATCAAGAGAGCAGAATAATTTAAGCACAATAGACAAAACATTTCCACAAAGATCACTCACAAAAGGAGCTCATAGTGATTTTATAATGAAGCAGACGTGGGAGAAAACACACGCGCCTTACCTTGTCTTTACTAGGAAGTGTTTGTGTTCTGGTAAAAGTGTCTCCTCCGTTAATACTGATCAGTTCTGCATCTGCAGGCGGAAATGACGCAGGGAAAACCACTACGTCACTCTTCAGTGTGTCCGAGCTAAAACACACGTCATACTGTTGAGCAGATTTGGAGTAAGACCAGCTCCCGTCAGGGTGTGTGGTGATCATTGGGGCGCTGTACCTGCCCAAACTGCCGTCTGTCCTGTGACATTTGACAGCTATCAAACTGATGAGACTCAGTAAAAAGATGACGGACACACACACAATGGCGATCAGCAAATACAGATTTAAATCCGAGAAACTCTCCTCCTTCATCGGCACATGTCTGAATTGAGTCTTGACGTCACCTGTGCTTTCAACAACCACAACATCAATAGACACAGTCGCTGACAGTGAGGGCTCTCCGTTATCACAAACCGAAATGACCAACGGGTGAGTTTTCAGGTCATTGTCACTCATTCTCCTCTTAGTCCTGATCTCCCCGCTGCTGGTTCCGATTCGGAACAGATTGTTTCCTTTGGGTTCAGAGATGTGGTAAGACAGCAGTGCATTGTAACCAGAGTCTGCATCTACAGCCCTGATCTTGGCCACAAAGTAGCCCGCCTCAGCAGAATAGGGAATGTTCTCGGTGTTCACGGAACCGTGCTCGGAATAGGGCGCGAGAATCGCGGGACTGTTGTCATTCTCATCCAGGATAAACACATTTACAGTCACGTTACTGCTCAGAGGAGGAACACCAGAGTCTGTGGCCTGAACTTTAAACTGAAACGTTTTTATCTCCTCATAGTTAACAGACTGTAAACTGTGTATATCTCCATTGTCAGAGTTGATGTTGATCATGGATGTTACCGGGCCGCTTTTAGAGTTTTCGACTAATGCATATGTTATTCGGGCATTATCACCTACATCAGGATCAGAAGCAGATACTGTATGAATAACAGCTCCAACCTGACTGTTCTCTTTCACATAAACATTAATGACGGGCTCTGGAAAGCGCGGCGCGTTGTCATTCACATCAGAAACGTGTACAGTAATGACACTGGTACTAGAGAGAGGAGGAGTCCCTTCATCAGTAGCTGTGATAGTCACGTTGTACTCAGACGCGCTCTCTCTGTCCAGAGGACCATTAACAACTAAAGAGTATCTGTTTTTATACGTGTTTTCTAACTTAAACTGCACCGAGTCTTTTATTTTAAGATGCACGGCACCATTTTTTCCAGCGTCGCCGTCTTTCACTGTGATTAATCCCACCATTGTACCTGGGGACGAATCCTCTCTCACTTCATTCACTAAAGATGTTATGCTTATTTCAGGTACATTATCATTCACATCAATTATTTCGACTAAGATTTTGCAATGTGATGCTCTCGGATTTGGCCCTTTATCCTCGGCCTGAACACGAATTTCAATCGCGGCAGTTTCTTCATAATCTAAAGGGATTTTGACAGTTATTTCGCCAGTACCTGGATTAATGGAAAATGCATTTACACTATTGTCGTTATCGTGATTTATAAAAGAGTATACGACTTCACCATTAAGACCCTCGTCTGCATCATTTGCGTTCACTGTAATCACCGAAGCACCGGGAGGTGCATTCTCTGGTATTCGTGCTTTATAAAGTGGTTTGTCAAATACAGGAATGTTATCGTTTACATCTATCACATTAACTATTATCTGTGTCGTACCAGACTTTGGAGGTTTTCCTCCGTCAACAGCGGTCAGTGTGAGCTGGATCACAGGCTGTTTCTCTCGGTCTAAAGCTTTCTGCAGCACTAACTCAGCTGATACAGTCTGTTCTCCTCCGCTTTGTACATCCAGAGAGAAGTGCTCATTCGGACTCAGTTTGTAGCTCTTTACCGAGTTAACTCCAACATCTGCATCGAATGCACTTGGTAATGTAAATTTCTGCCCAGGAAATGTCTGTTCTGAAATATTAAGAAACAGTTTTGAGGTGCGAAATGTCGGTGCATTGTCGTTAACGTCTAAAATATTTACCTCAAATCTATAAATGTTCAGTGGTGCATTGACAATGGCTTCCAATTCTAAAGCGCATTTCGTGCTGCGTCCGCACAGCTCCTCTCTGTCTGTTCTTTCTCTAACAAAGACAGCTCCATTCTTTAAGTTTAGATCAAAATACCTTTTGTTAGGTCCCGAGACAATCTGAAATCGTCGCATCTCAAGGTCCTGTACATTCAAGTTTAGATCCTTTGCTAAATTTCCTACCGTGGTCCCCGTGTTCACCTCCTCCGACACCGAATACACAATCTCCCCGTTTGCGTCATTCCAGTTATTGAAAAAGAACACAATCAAGATCCAATGAATGCCCCCAAAGCCTTCAGTTCTGTCCATATTCTCTCGCGTAAGTAAAACTGTCGGCTAAAGAAGTAAAATATCACCCGTATATTCCATAACACGCTTGCTGTTTTAGCAAAGACGCCAAAAAAGGAACTCTAAGGCGGACAGATCTCTCGAACAAAGACCTCTGACGAGGGGAGGATCCCTGCCCACTGTGAGGAGGAGCTTCACAAAACACTGAACTAAAACTAACACAGGTCGCCAGTGACACCGTGTGGATAACAATGTTTAATATCTAAAAATCTTTAATAATTTCTGATCTCGAAACTGGACACCAAGTGATAGGGTTAAAATCCAAAATGCTCTGAAGGGTATTGACAGACATTAAGAATGCTAATGATTGGAGAAATAGGAGAGTTCATTAAAGATATTATGAGGATATGAAAGAATGGTCTACCATTTATATCATCAAATCTGCATAATCACAAAAAGAAACAATCCTGCATTTGAAAAATAAATAAAAAAATAGATTAATGTCAGTTTTAAGTTTTCAATATTTAAAGTATTTTATTTAAAGTTTTAAAAGTCATTAAACGTTAAAAAAAATAGATGAATGAAGAATTATTTAAAGTTTTACATTCCAGTTTTAAAATTTAAATATTTAATGCATTTTAAAGTCATTTAACTTTAAACAAATAATGCATTGTTTTATTTGAGCAAATTATTACTATCATTATTATTATTTTTTGCAGCTGTTAGTACATGCTAATGCACCATCAAAGAACTCTTGAAGTAACATTTCAGCACCACGGAAACGGACAGCGCCTTTTGTATTTCGGGGTTAAAAGACGGCAAAACAATAGACAAACTATGCGCGCACAGGTGAAAATTAGCATTTAAAAATGGACAAAATTTGTATCAATAAATGGTAATTGCCTTTGCTTTTCATTTAATTGCTTGTGTTTAAAAAAAAAAAAAGCTAAGAGCTCTTGCTCCTCATTCTACACAGTGAATGTAAATGATAGAAAATACAGCCAAAGCAGCTCCCAGTGAATGACAACCAATTAAGGGAGGGTCTAAAATGTCTTACCTTTTCTTTACTAGGAAGTGTTTGTGTTCTGTTGAAAGTGTCTCCTCCATTAATACTGATCAGTTCTGTATCTGCAGGCGGAAATGACGCAGGGAAAACCACTACGTCACTCTTCAGTGTGTCCGAGCTAAAACACACGTCATACTGCTGAGCAGATTTGGAGTAAGACCAGCTCCCGTCAGGGTGTGTGGTGATCATTGGGGCGCTGTACCTGCCCAAACTGCCGTCTGTCCTGTGACATTTGACAGCTATCAAACTGATGAGACTCAGTAAAAAGATGACGGACACACACACAATGGCGATCAGCAAATACAGATTTAAATCCGAGAAACTCTCCTCCTTCATCGGCACATGTCTGAATTGAGTCTTGACGTCACCTGTGCTTTCAACAACCACAACATCAATAGACACAGTCGCTGACAGTGAGGGCTCTCCGTTATCACAAACCGAAATGACCAACGGGTGAGTTTTCAGGTCATTGTCACTCATTCTCCTCTTAGTCCTGATCTCCCCGCTGCTGGTTCCGATTCGGAACAGATTGTTTCCTTTGGGTTCAGAGATGTGGTAAGACAGCAGTGCATTGTAACCAGAGTCTGCATCTACAGCCCTGATCTTGGCCACAAAGTAGCCCGCCTCAGCAGAATAGGGAATGTTCTCGGTGTTCACGGAACCGTGCTCGGAATAGGGCGCGAGAATCGCGGGACAGTTGTCATTCTCATCCAGGATAAACACATTTACAGTCACGTTACTGCTCAGAGGAGGAACACCAGAGTCTGTGGCCTGAACTTTAAACTGAAACGTTTTTATCTCCTCATAGTTAAAAGACTGTAAACTGTGTATATCTCCATTGTCAGAGTTGATGTTGATCATGGATGTTACCGGGCCGCTTTTAGAGTTTTCGACTAATGCATATGTTATTCGGGCATTATCACCTACATCAGGATCAGAAGCAGATACTGTATGAATAACAGCTCCAACCTGACTGTTCTCTTTCACATAAACATTAATGACGGGCTCTGGAAAGCGCGGCGCGTTGTCATTCACATCAGAAACGTGTACAGTAATGACACTGGTACTAGAGAGAGGAGGAGTCCCTTCATCAGTAGCTGTGATAGTCACGTTATACTCAGACGCGCTCTCTCTGTCCAGAGGACCATTAACAACTAAAGAATAATAATTTTTGTAATTCGTCTCAAGATTAAAGGGCACTTTGTTGGCCACAATGCATTTTACCATGCCGTTTTTGCCGCCGTCTTTGTCAATCACTGACACGAGAGCGACAGCAGTGCCACTGTCGGCGTTTTCTTTCACTGTACTGAGAAGTGATGTCACGGTGATCTCGGGCTCATTGTCGTTAATATCAAGCACCTCAACAAGCACTTTGCAGTAGGTCGACATTGGAGGCTGTCCTTTGTCACTGGCCTGTGCGCGGATCTCAAATGCATTGTTCTCCTCAAAATCTATGTTACTTTTGACAGTGATGGCCCCGGTATTCGGATCAATATCAAAAACCTGCAAGATTTTACTCTGATCTCTTTTAATCATAGAATAAACAATATCGCCGTTACTGCCTTCATCAAAGTCTGTCGCATTTAACACAGCAATCGTCGTTCCAATAGCCACATTTTCTAAAATTGTTGTTTTATACAATGACTTACTAAAAACGGGAGCATTATCATTATTATCTAAAACTTTAATAATTATGAGAGATGTGCCTGTTTTAGAGGGGGTTCCTCCATCTATAGCGGTCAGTGTGAGCTGGATTACAGGCTGTTTTTCTCGGTCTAAAGCTTTCTGCAGCACTAACTCAGCGGAAACACTTTGTTCTCCTCCTTTGTGAACAGCTAAAGAAAAATATTCATTCGGGCTAAGTTTATAAGTATTTATCGAATTTTTCCCAACATCTGCGTCTGTAGCGTGATGCAGAGGAAATCTAGTCCCAGGCAGGGTGTTCTCCGCAATATCTAGAGTTTGTGATTTCTCGCTGAAAGACGGAGAATTATCATTAACATCCAAAATATAAATCTCTACTTGATAAAGCTTTAAAGGATTGTTGATAACAGCTTCTACACTGAGAGAACATTTTGGCGCTTTGGCACAAAGCTCCTCTCTGTCTATTCTCTCATTCACATACAGAAATCCAGTTTTTAGATTTACCTCGAAATATTTTTTCTTGGATCCCGTGACAATCTGAAACATGCGCGACTCCAGTTCCTGAACATTTAGGTTTAGATCCTTAGCGATATTTCCCACTGTCGTTCCCGGATTCACCTCCTCAGATACAGAATATGAGAGCTCCCCTGACACGACGTCCCAACAACACTCCAAAAGAACGAACACAATAGATGTGACAATAGATTTCCTTCTATTCGGCGAGAGCATTATTCCATCAACTGAAGCCCGTGCATTGATCCGCGAAAAGAAAGATGGTGTTCCAAATAATATCAAAGCGAGTCAATAAATTGCAAACAATATTCCTTTGTATAGAAGACACAAAATGAGGCCTCCGCACACTCTCTTGCGTCCAGTCCTTCTGAAACAAAGCCCTGTGAAATCTCCTCCCCAATAAAACCGGGAGGGGCTTCTGCACGCAGGAGACTATACGGGATTCAACGGGCTACAGTGACATCAAGCGGATTTATGTTTGAATATCTACAAAAAACACTAACGTCACAAATGGATGATGAAAATGAATTGCAGTTAGTTGTAACGCTTTAACTATTCCTCAAATAAAAGATTCAGATTTTTCGACATGTCAGATTTATTAAGGAATAGGCTATTTGGGTGCATTACCTTACAATATGGAAACTTTTTCCATTTTCATGAGCTTTATTCATCTACCATATTTAGAAAAACAGCTACATTTTCAGAGCAGCCTATTAGATTTAGTTATGAGCTGCATGCTGCTCTATTACTGTAGTTTACTATATGGGTGAGTTTTTATTAATACATAAATATGTACTTAAATTTTAAAATGATGCATAATTTAATTGTTCGTTTAAAAAACATCAGCTACACTCCAATTTTATTTTACTTTTAAGATTTAAGCATGTTAATTTCATAACAAATTTCCATCGAATTTAATTAAATAATCTTAAACAAAATAAATAAAAATCCAAATATTTTAAATTTTATAAATGTAATATATATATATATATTAATTTTGCACAATTCAATTGGACAGAAATTTGTTCTGAAATTTAAATGCAAAGATCTTAAAAAACAGGAAAAATATATATTTTTAAAGGTTGATCATTTCAATATTAAAGCAAGTTTAAAGAACTAAAAAAGCTTTTTTGCAAGGCAAACATAACATTTTTGTTAACATTAGTACGAGAAAGAAAAGTTATTGAATCGACGGGCATTTAAAAGATTTAAGGACAACTATGTGGTTCAGTACCATTGAGAGCTTCACTCCAGCACAAAAATCCGATCTTAACCTAAGCAACCCCCGTAAATTCAGCCAAATACGATGACAAAAAATCTCCTTTAACATTTTGCCCCAGAAAACAGAGGGTTCTCATTTTAAAGTATAAAAGTATATTACATTTACTTCTATACTTATTGGTTTGCTTGGTTTTTAATGACATAAAATATTTTTTGCCAATAGACAAAACAAATCAATAAAAGGGGACGCTAGAAAATACAGAACTATGTAATGAGTTACACTATGAGTTATACTAGGAAAAAACAGTGAGTATATCAAACATTTGATGACAGCGATCTGGTTCAGTGCACAGGACAGCTCAACTCCAGCGCAAAAGTCCACCTTAATATTGTAAGCGATTCACAAAGATATATACACTGCAACAAAACAAAATTAAACAAGTTTCAGAAAACAGGCTAGTAGTTTAACACGCACTAGTAGCCCATAAAATAATATGTTATGTCAAAAAGAGCACAAAAAGCTAGAGGAAACACTAGAAAACACAGTATTTTTCCATAGGAACGACTGCAAAGAATTGCATTGAAAATCCATTTATGTCTTACCTTGTCTTTACTAGGAAGTGTTTGTGTTCTGGTGAAAGTGTCTCCTCCGTTAATACTGATCAGTTCTGCATCTGCAGGCGGAAATGACGCAGGGAAAACCACTACGTCACTCTTCAGTGTGTCCGAGCTAAAACACACGTCATACTGCTGAGCAGATTTGGAGTAAGACCAGCTCCCGTCAGGGTGTGTGGTGATCATTGGGGCGCTGTACCTGCCCAAACTGCCGTCTGTCCTGTGACATTTGACAGCTATCAAACTGATGAGACTCAGTAAAAAGATGACGGACACACACACAATGGCGATCAGCAAATACAGATTTAAATCCGAGAAACTCTCCTCCTTCATCGGCACATGTCTGAATTGAGTCTTGACGTCACCTGTGCTTTCAACAACCACAACATCAATAGACACAGTCGCTGACAGTGAGGGCTCTCCGTTATCACAAACCGAAATGACCAACGGGTGAGTTTTCAGGTCATTGTCACTCATTCTCCTCTTAGTCCTGATCTCCCCGCTGCTGGTTCCGATTCGGAACAGATTGTTTCCTTTGGGTTCAGAGATGTGGTAAGACAGCAGTGCATTGTAACCAGAGTCTGCATCTACAGCCCTGATCTTGGCCACAAAGTAGCCCGCCTCAGCAGAATAGGGAATGTTCTCGGTGTTCACGGAACCGTGCTCGGAATAGGGCGCGAGAATCGCGGGACTGTTGTCATTCTCATCCAGGATAAACACATTTACAGTCACGTTACTGCTCAGAGGAGGAACACCAGAGTCTGTGGCCTGAACTTTAAACTGAAACGTTTTTATCTCCTCATAGTTAAAAGACTGTAAACTGTGTATATCTCCATTGTCAGAGTTGATGTTGATCATGGATGTTACCGGGCCGCTTTTAGAGTTTTCGACTAATGCATATGTTATTCGGGCATTATCACCTACATCAGGATCAGAAGCAGATACTGTATGAATAACAGCTCCAACCTGACTGTTCTCTTTCACATAAACATTAATGACGGGCTCTGGAAAGCGCGGCGCGTTGTCATTCACATCAGAAACGTGTACAGTAATGACACTGGTACTAGAGAGAGGAGGAGTCCCTTCATCAGTAGCTGTGATAGTCACGTTATACTCAGACGCGCTCTCTCTGTCCAGAGGACCATTAACAACTAAAGAATAATAATTTTTGTAATTCGTCTCAAGATTAAAGGGCACTTTGTTGGCCACAATGCAATTTACCATGCCGTTTTTGCCGCCGTCTTTGTCAATCACTGACACGAGAGCGACAGCAGTGCCAATGTCGGCGTTTTCTTTCACTGTACTGAGAAGTGATGTCACGGTGATCTCGGGCTCATTGTCGTTAATATCAAGCACCTCAACAAGCACTTTGCAGTAGGTCGACATTGGAGGCTGTCCTTTGTCACTGGCCTGTGCGCGGATCTCAAATGCATTGTTTTTTTCGAAATCTATATTGCCTTTAACTGTGATTGCCCCGGTGTTCGGATCAATCTGAAAAATGTCTAAAATGTGATCTTGATCGGTTTCTCTAAGAGAGTATACGATCTCACTATTTGCACCTTCATCTTTGTCTGTTGCGTTTAAACGTATTACAGTTGTACCAACCAGCACGTTTTCAACAAGACTGCTTTTATACAGGAGGCGACTGAATTCTGGAGCATTGTCGTTTATATCTAAAACTCTAACAATTATCTGAGACGTGCTTGATCTCGGTGGATTTCCTCCATCTGCAGCTGTGAGTGTAAGCTGTATGACAGGTTGTTTTTCTCGGTCTAAAGCTTTCTGCAGCACTAACTCGGCAGATAGACTCTGCTCTCCACCTTTGTGAACAGCTAAAGAAAAATACTCGTTTTGGCTTAATTTATATGTGCTCACCTCATTTTTGCCCACGTCCGCGTCAGAAGCATAGGAAAGAGGACATTTTACCCCCGGTGAAGTGCTTTCTGCGATATCTATATATTGCGTTTTAGTACTAAAAGATGGCGCATTATCATTAACATCCAAAATATAAATCTCTACTTGATAAAGCTTTAAAGGATTGTTGATAACAGCTTCTACACTGAGAGAACATTTTGGCGCTTTGGCACAAAGCTCCTCTCTGTCTATTCTCTCATTCACATACAGAAATCCAGTTTTCAGATTTACCTCGAAATATTTTTTCTTGGATCCCGTGACAATCTGAAACATGCGCGACTCCAGTTCCTGAACATTTAGGTTTAGATCCTTAGCGATATTTCCCACTGTCGTTCCCGGATTTACCTCCTCAGATACAGAATATGAGAGCTGCCCTGACACGACGTCCCAACAACACTCCAAAAGAACGAACACAATAGATGTGACAATAGATTTCCTTCTATTCGGCGAGAGCATTATTCCATCAACTGAAGCCCGTGCATTGATCCGCGAAAAGAAAGATGGTGTTCCAAATAATATCAAAGCGAGTCAATAAATTGCAAACAATATTCCTTTGTATAGAAGACACAAAATGAGGCCTCCGCACACTCTCTTGCGTACAGTCCTTCTGAAACAAAGCCCTGTGAAATCTCCTCCCCAAAAAAACCGGGAGGGGCTTCTGCACGCAGGAGACTATACGGGATTCAACGGGCTACAGTGACATCAAGCGGATTTATGTTTGAATATCTACAAAAATCACTAACATCACAAATGGATGATGAAACTGAATTGCAGTTAGTTGCAATGCTTCAATTAGTCCTTATAAATAAATACAGTAATTCATTAATTGAGACTTACTGCAATTGTTCATTTGCACAGAATCACTGTCATTACAACATTAAAGCAGGTATCAAAAAACCAAACAGCTTATTTTCTAAGAGAAACATAAAATGCATGCTAGTAGGCTAACAGTCGGAACAAAAGTAGTTTTATGTAAATTTCAAATATTTCCGCTAAACTGTGTGTTTTAGTCCCACGGACAGCTTCAATCCAGCGACCCCCCCCCCCCCCCCCAACCCAACCCAACCCAACCCAACCCAACAAAATAAAAAAAATAAAAAACACAATTAGCCAGAGAGATCTAAATAGATCTGTACTTTAGCCGAATACTATGCCAAAAAGCCAGCTTTTAGGTCTCAAAAAATAGTAGTTTTGCACTCTGCAGCATAAAAAATATATTTAATGTCAATGAGAATCAAACAAGTCAATAAGTATTTTGAAAAAGATGTATTTGAAAAACATTTCAAAGCAATGTTTTGGTTCAGCACCACGGACAGTTCCCCTGTAGCGCCAAAAAAATATAGTAAGCAATCAACATAAATCTAAACAGCAAAACAAAATTAAACAAAGTCTCAGAAAATAGCAGTTTTTCACGCTAGACTCTGTCAGTGAAGGGAAAAAAGTCAATAAGAGGACACACTAGAAACAGTATTTTCCCATAGGAGCTAATGCAAAGAATCGCACTTTTGTGCAATATAATGTCTTTTCTTACCTTCTCTTTACTAGGAAGTGTTTGTGTTCTGTTGAAAGTGTCTCCTCCATTAATACTGATCAGTTCTGCATCTGCAGGCGGAAATGACGCAGGGAAAACCACTACGTCACTCTTCAGTGTGTCCGAGCTAAAACACACGTCATACTGCTGAGCAGATTTGGAGTAAGACCAGCTCCCGTCAGGGTGTGTGGTGATCATTGGGGCGCTGTACCTGCCCAAACTGCCGTCTGTCCTGTGACATTTGACAGCTATCAAACTGATGAGACTCAGTAAAAAGATGACGGACACACACACAATGGCGATCAGCAAATACAGATTTAAATCCGAGAAACTCTCCTCCTTCATCGGCACATGTCTGAATTGAGTCTTGACGTCACCTGTGCTTTCAACAACCACAACATCAATAGACACAGTCGCTGACAGTGAGGGCTCTCCGTTATCACAAACCGAAATGACCAACGGGTGAGTTTTCAGGTCATTGTCACTCATTCTCCTCTTAGTCCTGATCTCCCCGCTGCTGGTTCCGATTCGGAACAGATTGTTTCCTTTGGGTTCAGAGATGTGGTAAGACAGCAGTGCATTGTAACCAGAGTCTGCATCTACAGCCCTGATCTTGGCCACAAAGTAGCCCGCCTCAGCAGAATAGGGAATGTTCTCGGTGTTCACGGAACCGTGCTCGGAATAGGGCGCGAGAATCGCGGGACTGTTGTCATTCTCATCCAGGATAAACACATTTACAGTCACGTTACTGCTCAGAGGAGGAACACCAGAGTCTGTGGCCTGAACTTTAAACTGAAACGTTTTTATCTCCTCATAGTTAAAAGACTGCATGCTCTCGAGCTCTCCTGTTAGTGCGTTTACTTTTAGGAGCGCTGAAATGGGCGTACCGTTAACAGAGCTTTGCAGTAATGAGTATGTTATGTGTGCGTTGTCCATGATATCTGCATCAGAAGCCGTCAGTGTGGATATAATCGACCCTACTTGGCTGTTTTCCCGCAGATACGCATACGCTACAGAATTTGAGAAGCGAGGCGCGTTATCATTCACGTCAGCGACTTGCACATGTATTACTTTAGCTTTGGACATGGAAGGTGACCCTTCGTCTTCAGCAATGACTGTGATGTTGTACTCTGTTACGTTTTCCCGGTCCAGTCCGCCATCTAAAACCAATGAATAGTAATTCTGAAACGACGACTGTAATTTAAATGGACTGGACCCCGCAAGACGAACGCGCACTGCTCCGTTTTTACCCGAGTCTGGATCTGATACCGTCATTAGCGCAATTACCGTGCCCTTCCCCGCGCTTTCCTCTACTGGGCTAAGAAGTGACGTTACGGTCACATCTGGAGGGTTGTCGTTAATATCTAGGACTTCTATCAAAAGCTTAGTATGGCCCGACATAGTCACCTGACCTTTATCGGTGGCTTGAACTCTGATCTCAAATGCGCTGTTCTCCTCGTAATCAATATCACCTTTTATTTTTACATCTCCACTTTGCGCGTCAATATCAAACTTTTCCAGAATATTTTGAGGCGTCCGACTGATGAAAGAGTAAACGATCTCTCCATTCATCCCTTCATCTAGATCTCCAGCCTGCAATCTTATTATTGTAGTGCCAACTGGCGCGTGCTCGGCTATCGAGACTTTATACAATGATTTACTAAAAACTGGTGCGTTGTCATTGGTATCTAAAACATTAACCTCGATCATGACGGTTCCTGACCTGGCGGACGTCCCGCCATCAACAGCAGTGACTGTTAATTCAAGCCTTGGGGTTTTCTCTCTATCTAAAGTCTTCTGAAGTACTAATTCAGCGGAGACAGTCTTATCACTATGAGTTTGTACATCTAACGTGAAGAAATCATTGGTTGTAAGCTTATAAGTTTTGACTGAATTCACTCCAATATCTGCGTCATGCGCGCTCTCCAGAGGAAAACGCACACCAGGCGCTGTGCTTTCACTAACATTAATGACTACAGAGCTCATTGGAAACACCGGAGAGTTGTCATTTATATCGAGGATATTTATTCTTACCCGGTATAGCTGCAGTGGATTGTTCACCACGGCTTCCAGATTAACGGAGCATGAGGGTGCGCCTGCGCAAAGCTCCTCTCGATCAATCCGTTCGCTCACCTGCAGAGCGCCCGTCTCGGTATTTACACTAAAATACTGCTTTTTAGAGCCGGACACGATACGGAAGCCCCGTGAGTGCAGGTCTTTTACAGAAAGGTTAACATCTTTAGCTATATTGCCGACTGTGGTGCCCTGTTTCACCTCCTCCGACACACTGTATGAGATCTGTCCCGTCACAGTCCCCAAGATATGACAGGCCACAGCGAATGAAAAGCACGCTATTAAATGCCCCGGTTTGCATATAAACATGGTTACTCTTTAATTCCACAGGATAAGGCTGAAAAATATCATCAAATTGGATCAGAGATCTTATAATTCCAATTAAGCACAGGGTCCGTTTCAGGCGGTGATCAGAGACAAAAGAAAACAGCCCAACATTCCTTCTCTGTCATCAGGATAAAACCATTGCGACGGTAAATCCTCACACTAGGAACCAATTAATGCATGCTTTCAAAAGCCTCAATGCCTTGAGTCCATGACAAAAAAACAAAAAAAACAAACAAACCAAAAATTTGATATTCCACAAAATACTTTTTGATAACTGAATCAGACGTCCATTCCAGTGAAGATGTTGAATACAAGAGATAGATGAATGAGAGGGGGAGAGAAGAACACACACACACAGAGAGAGAGAGAGAGAGAGAGGGTGGGGGGGGGGGGGGGGGGGGTAAAGAGATAGAGAGAGAGGGGGCTGGTCATAAAGAGGAGGAGACGCCCCTTTATTTGACTTAACTAGTGGAACAAGAGTGACACATAGCGGCCTCCATATGAACTGCAGTGCAAGATTCACTGACAGTGCCTTCTGTTATATTCTCTGTTCAGACATGCGTTGTACAGTTAAAGCCATTAGCACAAATTAATTTTAAAATCAGTATTGTAAATAAATTACTTAACCCTTTTCAGGGCTGAAGTCAAAATTTTCCAAATGGATTTGAACTAGAGAAATTGCATTACACAAACACAGAGGTAGCTGTCAAAGATCATCATCTGAAGACTTAAACTCATGCAAGTGCTCATGAGCAAAGTCCTCCTCTCCATTAAAGTGTCATTCTACTAAAACCACTGCAGCTCAGAGAATGGAGTCGGACTGAACCTCATCGGTACAATGCTCTTTCAAACAAAAACTAGTATGTTCAAGGATTTCATATATTATTCTTTTGTGCATCACAGGAACTTCTTTTGAACTGGTGTATTGCTATTTATTGTTATTATAGTGTACAGGGGAGAAAAACATTTAGGATGAATATGGGTAAAGAGGGACACTTTTGGATTTATTTCTTCTTCTTTTTTTTAAGTTATGATTTAAATGCCATTTGACCTGTCATTATGCCTTTATTGAAAGCTTAGGATGTCTCCTACCTTAGGGAAAAGCACAAATTAAGAAATACCTAATATTGTGAGGAAGAACCTATGAAGACCCTCTTTTGATCAAATCCCACATTTTTTTTTTTCAGGCAATAGCAGTGAAGTTGGACACTTGTAATGTCAAAGTGGGTCACTTATTCCCCCCCTCTAAAACAGGCTATGATCGTAAGCTTTTTTGAATTATTATTGTAAAATTTAAAAATACCCACTTGTTAAATCAACTTAAATTAACAAGTTCAAGATGTAAATTCTCCAGAAAATATCAATTAAGATTAACCATTTGTAATGATTTTAAATGTGTGTAAAACAATTTGAAAACACAGGAAAAAAATTCCCTCTGAAACACAGCGCTGTATGTTCGCCAGCTAGATAATATTATCTTAGTGACATTTAAATCAGCAACATTTTTAAATAAATAAATAAATACAAAATTTATGACAGAAAACAAATGTTTAAGTTTTCAAGACATTAAAAGATCAACAAATGTAATATTTAGTGACAACTAAGCAATCAGTTCATTCTAATATTACAAACCATATGAATGTCATTGTATCACATTATAAAATATCAAACCAGGTGGCATTTACAGAACAAACAAATGAATGATACCAGAGCTTTTCTCAGAACTAACTTCACTTTTCTAAGCTTTATTTGTTTAAATTGCTTTGAATCAACTAGCATCTTGGTGATTTTTAGTGTCATATAAAAGAGTCAGTTTTGAACAGTATATCTATTGTTTTCCTATTTAAAATCGAATAATTCTCTAAAGCAATGGATGTAATTAATTTTTATGTGTGGAATGAACATTCAAATACTATTTGTGGGCCACTGTGCTTTAAGGTGTTAATTAAGAATCAAACTACTGCATGTGTGTTGGCACTGCACGACTTTACAAGAGTTCAAGCTACACACAGCCTATCCACTGTAACATTGATTATTCTTTCCACTCTTGTTCTCTTGCTCTTTCTCTCTACCTCTTCTCATGCAAACGATCACAGACACCATCCAACCTTATATTATGCGTGTCTCTGCATGCAAATAATGTCATCTCATTTCTGTCTTTCTCACTCTACATGAGTGAGCTAATAAAACTCAGAGAGTGCGTGCATGTATGTGTGTGTGTGTGTGTGTGTGTGTGTGTGTGTGTGTGTGTGTGTGTGTGAAAGAGACAATATAGAAGTGGGACATGTCCATTTATCTTTGGTCATCTTGGTATTCATGGAGGCATCCTTTCTAAATATTTCACTGCATGTTTCCTGAATATACAGCCTATACAGAGTGTGTGTATGTGAGTGTGTGTGTGTGTGTGTGTGTGTGTGTGTGTGTGTGTGTGTGTGAGAGAGAGAGAGAGAGAGAGAGAGATAGAAATAGAAATGCATCTTACGTTGTTCAGGGTCTGTGTAATCCAGGGATTAGGTTCTGCTCGCAGCCGCCTCTGTCCTATTTCCATATCCTTAAAATGATTTCAAATATTAATAATCATAATCTTCAGATATAAAACAGAAACATGAGGGTGCCTCAGACTAGGCCACAAATAGCAAGTGTCTTTTTAGACGACACCGTAACACAAAGTATACAGTTACATTTATATATGGGTGTTTTTTCAACTTCATGTGCCATGGGTTGATTTTTTTTACATTTACAAATTTCCACTTTTTCAATTTGGTTTATGAAGGTCACATTAAAACTGACTTGGAAATGTTTTACTAGGCCTTTATCAAGTATTGTTGGTACTTAACACATGCCTTTTATGTGCAGATCTTACTGTTCCCAGACCTAGACTTTCAATATTAAACTATAAAAAAAATAAAAAATACTAATTAATTATTATTTTAAACTATAAACAAAACCATTTAAATATTTATTGTGTAAAAAAATGATTAAAAAAATTACGACTGTCCCACAGTTGTGGCGTCATCAGTTGTGACCAAACCAAACAATTCTGCCCCTAATAAAGTTTTTTTCAAACGTTAGTTTACCTGACAACCAAGTGGACAAAAGTGTCAGTGAAGAGCATGCTTGAGATGAAACATGAGACTGGAAATGCTGGACACTGTGGTGGGAATTTTCATGACAAAAATGACATAAAGCTCCTGTGATGCATGTACATACACTGTTGGAAATCGTTAGTAGACACATTAAATAAACTAGTGAGAGTGTGAAAAGTATTTTAACGAGACTTTCCTTTCTAGAAATTCAGTGCTAAAAGTGCCCGAAGTTGAAGAAAAACCCACACACCTCTTGCAAAAAATATGCAGTCAGTGGTAACATATACAAATACATTTTTTCACACTAGATATATATTCACAGAGCCCTCCATTCACATCAGAACTGTTGAATTTCATGCTCAGTTTGGGCAGCTGATCACAAATCATAATGTAAAATTCAATATGAACAACATATCCACATACTGTCTATTTTTTATGAAAATAAAAAACTATTCAGTGCTTATAGTCCTTTTATAAATACGACAAATACACAGTTCAGGTAGCGCTGAAGCGGATAGGTTTACTGGGTTAATAGGTTTAATAGTCAAGTTAATAACAGGGTGTTTCATTTGCTACAAGAATGAGCCTAAGATCAGTTCTGCATCTAATACAAAAAGATTTAAAATTGTGACCTTTTTGTGCATATTTGTGTATGTAGGATACCAAAATGTATCTAAGAATGTGCCTGAGGGTGCATGAATGTATTGTGAACACCAGAGGGGGCGGTTGGATGGCATGTGTGATATCATCAAGGGTGGGGCTGTGTGGAGATGTATGTGTGAGGGAGGGTCTATATATGATGAAGTGTAATCTGATGGATGTGTAAACCAGCACATTTATTTAACATTAACAGGATTGTGAGAAAAAACAAGACATGTAGAAGCACAAGTCTATGTAGGTGCTTGAGAAAGAGAGAGAGACATGTGTGAGAAAGAGCGGTGGGGGGAGGGGTGATGTTGTCAGGCAGCAGAAGAACCCCCTCCACAGAGGATGCCTGTTGCCACGGTAACCGTTTTACAGCAGGAGGGGTCTTTTTCCAAGACCCCACTTTGCTTAAAGAGATAGTGAGACCATTCTAAGAATAATCCATCTCACAAATTATAAATCATAGTGTATGTTTCATCACTAGATTATTAATATTAACATTAAGAGGGAACCATTAACATGACAGAAAAATTAAGCATTATAATAAGTCTCTCTCTCTCTCTCTCTCTCTCTCTCTCTCTCTCTCTCTTTCTTTCACAGACAGACACACACACACACACACACACACACATTCTGGAGAGCAGGTCAGCTCATGCAGTAGCGACGCAGTTCTGTGGCAGCATTGAGACACAGTCCTGCTGATATCTGTCACCTCCCCCACAAACACTTCTGTGAGCCAACAAATGCTGCAAACACACCCTACAGCACATTAAATAATCAACAGTTTACAGTATTACACCCTTGACGATGCATTTGTGATATAAAAACACAGGACTGAAATAGGGGATATAGGTGTATAGACACATAACTTGAAGTTTGACGCCAAAAAGCTATTGAAAATTTCCACTGCTATTGCTCAATAATAAAGATACAGTTAATTTAACACGTTGACTTAATACAGCGGGGCATGTTGTCTCATAATATGGGGTAAGTTGTCACAATTAGAACCTGCCACTAAATAGCTTATTATAGACTTACCAGCAACAGTGAGGCACTTACAGTGGAAGTGAATGGGGCCAAATCCGTAAACGTTAAAATACTCATTGTTTTAAAAGTAGCCTATAGCCACAAGACGTAAACAATGTGTGTTAAAATGATTTTAGTGTGATAAAATCACTTTCTAACCTTTTTTGTGTAAAGTTATATCAAATTTTACAACTTTTCTGCCATGACAACATAACACCATAAACCCTAAAATGACCATAAACAACAATTTAAACAGCTCAAATAAAATAAAAGTTCAGACAGAAGAGTTAATGCAAGTGCTTTTGTAAAATTACAAGCTTCACATTTCTGCCTGTAAACCCTCCAAATATAGGCCCCATTCACTTCCATCGTAAGTGCCACACTGTAACTTCCATTTTTGCATTTTCTGTTAAGAAAACTTGCTTAAACTGTTATGAATCCAGAATTTTCCTTAAGGATATTTTTGAAATATGCATTTGTTTAAGGACTTTTGTCTCACAACTAAGTCACCTTTGTGGTAATATCCCCATGTGACAACTAGCCCCAGTCTTCAAGATTCATGAAAACCAAAACAAGTGTTGAAACTAATCTTAAACATCCTATGTGAGTCTTACTGATCACCATCATGATTCTGCCATGGACCCTACATAAAATAACCCTCTCCCTTCATTTTGATTAATCTCTCAAATACATAAGCTTGTCGATGGACTACTTCTTTGATATGCTATCAATTACCAGAGACATTTATTCCGACTTGTCCCTCATGGTGCATTAATGTTAATACTTAGTTATGAAATGTGTGACAGTAGCACATATCAAGCGTTTATTCATGCTGCGGTCAACCTGCAAGGCTTCCATTGTAACAATATAACTGTAAATGTGTTTCCCATTCGTACATCAGGGACAAATAGAAATGAATGTCTGTGGTACTTTAATAAGTTTCCAAAACTACAGACTAGTTCTTGTTTTGATTATAGCATAGCTCTGTTTCTACACAACACACACACACACACACACACACACACAGAACCATGCATGAACTAATTGCTCCACTGGAAATTAATAAACTAAAACTACTTCAATGTTACATTCTCCTCTAAGAGGATCTAATCTTTCTTAAAACACTGGCACTAAAATACCAAGTATGATTGCAGGCCTTTTAAAACTACAGGGCCTTAAAAACAGACTGATACAACTAACTTAATCTAAATATCATATTCAACTATCCCAAAAATCTTCTCTAGCCCTGGCTTACTCTAATTAATCTTATTTTCTATCTGGAAAAAAATTATAAGGACACATGCCGAACAATATCATGACCAGGCCCACTTACATTTTTTTTTACACATCTCCTTCTCCTTCAGTGTTTGCTTATTCAATATTTAAGCTAATTGTATGCGAGTGTACCACTCTCCTCTCCATTTAACACATTATACAATATTTAAATCCATCATCAGAAAAATTCTGCAGATTTCCCCCCAAAATCAGTCCAGAAAATGCACAAAAAAAGTCCACAGATTCCATCTGGGCCTAATTATGACTAACATTTAGAGTAACCATTCAAATATTAAGTATTTAAAGTAATAATTAATATCGGTTTTCTAAAAATCCATCCCTTACACTAAACCCACACACTTATTCTGCCAATCCATTTGTCAGTCTTCGTTCTGTCCATCTTTCACATATTCTTATTGCAAATGAAAAGAAACCAAGGCGTTTTAGATTAAATTCTATGTTTTGTAATGCATTTTTAATCAAACGAAAATGAATTCCACCCTGTGTTAATATTAAGTGAGTGGATAATATCAAACAACATCAAATCCAACTAGAGTTTAATCATTTATTTCCAAATATGTGCTCAGGCAGAAATGGGACAGGGGTGTAACAACTAATCAGAACGATAGAAACCAGGGTAGACACAAACTACCCGAACTGATACATTTTATGAGGGCCTACAAATACTTTTATCCATGTAAAAATACTAATCCTCATTGAAATGAAGAGTGGCACACCACAGAAAATATAAACTGCTCCGCAAAACCACATGGACGTTCCAGCATTCTGTCCCAGGACACTGAGCTGAAGTCTGAATGTCTCTCAAACTCTCATTTGGATTTGGATCGGAGGTGACGTCAGGCAGCTGCACCAGAATTCAATCATCTCTTATACACTTTCCCCTCAAAATCCCAAAGCATCCTGGCAGGAATGTGTTAAACAGACCAGGGTTGTAACCATCATTAGACCAGACATTAGTCGTCAACCAATATGTGCTTTTCAATTACTGATTCTTAAAGGGGTTATGAAATGCTTTATATATATATATATATATATATATATATATATATATATATATATATATATATATATATATATATATATATCACACACACACACACACACACACAGACACACTGGCAGCCACAAGTTTGGAATAATGTAAAGATTTTGCTCTTATGGAAAGAAATTGGTACTTTTATTCAGCAAAGTGGCATTCAACTGATCACAATGTATAGTCAAGACATTAATAATGTGAAAAATTACTATTACAATTTGACACTTAAACTACTTCAAAGAGTTCTTATAAAAAAATCCTCCACGTGCAGCAATGACAGCTTTGCAGATCCTTGTTATTCTAGCTGTCAGTTTGTCCAGATACTCAGGTGACATTTCACCCCACACTTCCTGTAGCACTTGCCATAGATGTGTCTGTCTTGTCGGGCACTTCTCACGCACCTTACAGTCTAGCTGATCCCACAAAAGCTCAATGGGGTTAAGATCCATAACACTCTTTTCCAATTATCTGTTGTCCAATGTCTGTGTTTCTTTGCCCACTCTAACCTTTTATTTTAGTTTTTCTGTTTCAAAAGTGGCTTTTTCTTTGTAATTCTTCCCATAAGGCCTGCACCCCTGAGTCTTCTTTACTGTTGTACATGAAACTGGTGTTGAGCGGGTAGAATTCAATGAAGCTGTCAGCTGAGGACATGTGAGGTGTCTATTTCTCAAACTAGAGACTCTGATGTACTTATCCTCTTGTTTAGTCGTACATCTGGCCTTCCACATCTCTTTCTGTCCTTGTTAGAGCCAGTTGTCCTTTGTCTTTGAAGACTGTAGTGTACACCTTTGTATGAAATCTTCAGTTTTTTGTCAATTTCAAGCATTGTATAGCCTTCATTCCTCAAAACAATGATTGACTGACGAGTTTCTAGAGAAAGCTGTTTCTTTTTTGCCATTTTTGACCTAATATTGACCTTAAGACCTTAAGTCTATTGCATACTGTTGCAACTCAAAAACAAACACAAAGACAATGTTAAGCTTCATTTAATGAACCAAATATCTTTCAGCTGTGTTTGATATAATGGCAAGTGATTTTCTAGTACCGAATGATCAATTTAGCATGAATACTCAAGGATAAGGTGTTGGAGTGATGGCTGCTGTCTAGATTTGATCAAAAATGACTTTTTTCAAATAGTGATGGTGCTGTTGTTTACATCAGTAATGTCCTGACTATACTTTGTGATCAGTTGAATGCCACTTCGGTGAATTAAAAAGTACCAATTTCCTTCCGAAACAGCAAAATCTGTACATTATTGGCCGCCAGTATATATATATATCTTCCCTGAGGTCCATTTATAATGTTAGTAGAGTTTTTTTTTTTTTTTTTTTGCACCAAAACAGTCATAACTTTGTAATATATGCTCATTTTCCACTCTGTCTCTGGCACTCTGTCTGAAACGCTTGGTTTTGGCCTAAGCCCCTCCTTAAAACTTCAACTGATATGACTGGATATCATCGTGCAGCCCCTCAAATACAGCCATATTTAGGGGGTTGCACACCGGACGTGTCTGGTGGACAACATGGTGTGTTCTAAAATTCGAAACAACTGTATCTACGAATGTACGCACGCCGCCACAACAACTCGGCAACTGTTGGCAGCGCCCACCTACAACTCCGGAGGCTGCTCAAATATCTGCCGTGCCACGGAGCGCAACTTGAATATTTTCCATTAAATTCTACCCAAATCATTATCAATGGACATATGTTATTTACTGTAGCCTTGTTCATTCTTTAAGAAGGGAAAAACCTTGTTAGCTTGTGCGTGTACTGTCTGCCACATGAACCTCATCGACATGCCCTGTGTTTGATACCTGTGCACTTCTCGTCCAGTATGCAACCGCCTTTTGAACCTCAATCGGAAGAAAACGAACCAGCTCCACAACAATAAAAAAAAAAAAAAAAAAAAACACGGGTAAAAATGAAACGGGGAGTGTGTGTGTGTGTTTGTTTGTGCAGAATGAGAAGGTATTACGTGCATGAGAGTATTAAATCCGTTTCAATCTCATAAATAGGCTTTTTAAGTAATAAGACTAAAGCAGCTTGTGAGGAAAAAGCCTCTGCAGAGCGGTTCACTGGCCTGTTACACTGACCAAGTGATTTGATTGGCTCCTGAAACACACGGCAACAGCTATTTCATTATCTGACTGGTTAAGCACACCTCTGTTAGACGCTCATGGCGATCTGATTGGCTGGGGTGTTGCCCTGAGCAGCTCTGCCAGTGTGAGTGATGATTTAAGCAGATTTATGTCTATCAGACTCTCAGGAGAACAATCGTCTGATGAGGTAAGTGTATTGATAGACATTTCAGGCAGTTTTGTTCACAGATATATGCGCCACACCCTTTAGAGAAACCAGCAATAAGCAGAGGGTGTTTCACAAGGACAGATGACGTATAAATCACTTACACACACACAGCTTTAAATGGGTCATCACTTACTAAACCAAATCAATTCTGACACACTAACACAAATTAAGATAGAACGATGAATCACTTATTGACAAACACTGATTGACAAAGTGTAAAACTGGTGGCCACGTTTTGTGTACAACAGCTTGTGCACACATTTATGCATACAAACACACCCAAAAGACAAAAACAAAATACATTGATTAACCACCAGGTGGAGATTTTTCTTCACGAGTCAGTTGTGAAACAAAGAAACCAAGGATCTCTCAGTCACACACACACACACACACACACACACACACACACACACACACACCTACTCTCTCACAAGTCATGTCAGAGGAAATGAAAATGCAGCTCTCATAATGTTAAGTGAGGAGAAACTCCATTCAACAACGGCAGACAGATCTGATAACACACTCACACAAAAAACACACAACACAAACCTAGGCTTTAATGTCTATTGTATTGTACAGTAATGCCGACAGTATTGTGTTAGTACAGTATCTAACATAATCAGTACAGGATTTAAGAATGACTTTAGATATCACACTCCATTTATAGTCACATGCACACACACGTTTACCTTGCTAAGGAAGACATACCATAGATTTCTAATGTTTTTGTATGAAGTTAATGATAATCACTGAAGACTAGCTAACTCTTGATATATATCTCAAACCCTAGCTGTATATATAATTGTAAAATTGAAAATTTTTGCACATTTTTAGTCAGATTTTGCTCACTTCTGGGCATGATTTTATCCCCAGCGTATGTATATATATATATATATATATATATATATATATATATATATATATATATATATATATATATATATATATATATTATTCAAAAAATGCAAAAAAAAAATTTTATTCTGGGGTAGGGTTAGGGTGTGAGTAAGGGTTAGCTTTAAATAATATTAATAACAATACAAATTCTATGGTATATCTCCATTTAGATGTGTGCAAATGTGTGAGACTACAGATGGATTGTGTGGAGATTTTGTTGTGAACATTGCTGGGAAGTTTGTAGGGGGTAATGTGTGTAAAATGTTCATCCATATGTGTGTGTGTGTATGTGCGGATAGATTGGGCAGTGCCGCAGGCACAAGTGTGTGTGTGTGTGTGTGTGTGTGTGAGTTGGGTTACTGCAGAATGACATCAGCAAGAATGCTTATGTTCCAAAAGTTCTCTTCTATATTCATCTCTCTCTCTCTCTCTCTCTCTCTCTCTCTCTCTCTCTCTACACACACACACACACACACACACACACACACACACACTTCCTGAACATCATCTTTCACTCTCATCATCAAAACTTAATTTCACTTGGTCTCATGCATTACCAAGAGTTCCACATTCTGATCCTCTAAGGTGTTTTGGGTGAAAACTTTTAATATCTTTCTTAATATCCACTTTTAAAAAATGTTATGGTCTTACCTTCAGTGTGTTCTGGAGACACAGAAAATGCAGGGTGAGACCGGGAAGAGGAAGGAGAAAAAGAGAGAGAGAAAGAGAGAGGTGGTTAGTGTTTCTCAATCCATAAAGCAATGTATTACATTTCACAAATTCTGCATCTTGAATTTAAAACACACACAAACAAATGTGAGGTAGTTCAGAGGCCCAACACAGCTCAGACACACAGATGGATATTTAGGCCATGTACACACAACAAAGTTTTGGGAGTGACAACCACAATTAAATGTGGCAGTGAATCCCTTAAATTTTCATTCCATGTGAGTAGGGAATACAGGAGTTACTCCCGCAATTGTGATTATTGACAAGTGATAAAAAGTTTTGGGAGTTAATTTGGTTGTAGAATGTGGTTGCAACTCCTGTTACTTTTTTAGTTACAAACTGTGTGTGTACAGAACAGGATTAAGCACTCAAAGATGAACTGACAAGCGTATTTTACTGCAGTGTGTATGTGGCTCACTGAAGGACAGCATTTTGTTTTTTGTTTCTTTAGCAGATGATTTTATCCAGCACAAATAAGAACAATACAAGCAGAAACAATGACTACAACAGAGAAAACAATATAAGCAGTGCTTACACTACTGAAGTATAATGCTGGAACAGAAGTTTAAGTGGAGAATAGTGGAGAAAAGACTTTCCCCCCCATTTAAATAAGGTTAGTTAAGTGCTCCCAGAGGAGGTGTGTCTTCAGCAAGTAGACTCCAAGATGCAAAGCACAAGAATTTGAATGAGAACATCACTTACACAACCCCAATCTCTGAACAAAACAAACATCTCACAGCCATCTAGTCAAGGCAAGCTACTGCCTAATGAGGGAGTTCTCAATTAAAGAAAGAAAGAATAATATAAAATGAATCAATATATTTTTAGAGTAATTAGAATAGCAGATTTGAAGCAGATTACAAAGACGTGGTTTAAAAGAGAGCCCCAATGAATTCAAAGATGGAGAAAATAAATTATGGAAATATATGACATGGAGAGAGTAACATAAGAGATAAGATATCAAAATTTGAACATGGATGGAAACAATGTTGATAGATCATGGATTGCTGACATCGAACCAGCAACCTTCCAGTTATCAACCCTGAGTTTAAACTACTGCACCACACCACCCGATTTCACAATATATTGACGTCATGTCAATGTTAAAATATTGGGGTGGCTGTGGCTCAGGTGGTAGAGTGGGTTGGCCACTAATTGCAGGGTTAGCGGTTCAATTCCCAGCCCACATGACTCCACATGCTGAAGTGTCCTTGGGCAAAACACTGAACCCCAAGTTGCTCCCAGTGGCAGGCTAGCAGCTTGCATGGCAGCTCTGCTGTCATTGGTGTGTGAATGGGTGAACAAGTCACAGTGTAAAGTGCTTTGGAACCACTAAGGCTAAAAAAATGGCACTATATAAGTGCAGACCATTTACCACAATTTGAATAAACAAAAGAAATCTTTCAAGTTGACCTGTAATATTTTCTTTCAATTCACAAAATGTTTGTAGACAGAAATATGACAACATTTCCAAATATATATATATATATTAGACTGCTTTTTAAATGTTGTTCAAATGCAACATTGGTCCTTAATGGTCAACTACTTTTAATATTACTCACATAACAGTACATCATTTCAGTAAATCATAGATATTATCATAAATATTCTAATGATTTTCTACGTAGCCTAATCTAAACTTTATAAGCTTGATGAACATACTGAAATGGAGCCTTTTCACATCTCCGGGTTTGGAATGTGGATGTAAACTGAAGCAGGGTACATTTTTATGGAGATAAATGGGAGACCACTTCAAATATTATTTTTGAATTACCGGGTGTTACCAAGAAAAGTACTATATAATTGTAAGGAGTAAATCTTCCACAACTTTTCAAAAAATGAAAAAAATAGAGAGAGATTGAGTTCGACAGTCAGACCAGAAAAGAGAAAGATGCCAAATTAATGCCAATTAAAAAAAAAAAACTAGGTGTAAATAGCACCTGCCGCCAAGCGCAGCTACTTGCACTATAACAGTCTATCAAAACAACAGAAACTGAAGACAAACTGTGCCTAAGAGTGTCGCTGCAGTGGCATGGGGTGAAACAACGGTGTGGGGATGTGCTTTTCTCATGCTGACAACCCGGGTTCAATTTCACCTTTTGTCCTGTCTCCACTATTAATATATATATATATATTTTTTTTTAATACAACCTATAATAATAAATACAAATGTATATAAAGATTGTTTTCCTCGCAGTGATTTGGTCACAGTAAATGTCAGGGAGCTGAAATTAATAATTGTTTTACTATAGTGATATTGTAGTAACCATGTTTTAGTTATGTTTTTGGCTGAAGTCATTATTTGAATGCAATGTTAGCATTTAATTAGGATTGGAAATAGTATCTGCCACTAATATTAGCAGGGTGCAAATAGCATCTAACACTATTTGCACTTAGTGCAAAGAAGATGCTTTTTGTTGCTATTTACAGTTATAGCAACACAAATAGCCTCTGCCTTAAAAAAATATAATTGCTAGATGTATGGTGCTACATTATGTTGGAAATGCATCACAGTCTGTAAATAGGGCCCATAAAAATACTGAAGGCTCTTTATAAAGGTTAGAGCCACTGCACTGCAGGCCTCTTAATTTTCATTTTGAGGAATACGCAACATTTGGATGTGATGAGTATGAATATTCCAGCATTATGAAACTTGAGAGGGCTGCTCTGAAATGAATATATCCAAAACTCAGCCTCATATCTCACTGGGAAGGCTACTCAAGAATGTCCAAGCATATGTGTTTGTGTACTAAAAAAATTCAAAATTCACCCCAAAACAAAATATGCATACACACTGATCTTTACAACCAGCAGCTTCATCAGTACCATCATATATCCTCAATATCAATGATTGTGTCTCTCAGAGGTAAACTATGAATATAAAGGTACCAGAACATCATGGAGGATGAAGGCAGGGAGATAAAGACCGAGAGATGCGAGTGACAGAACAACGTAAGGAAAAATTGAAAAGTTTGGCACGAAAAGTGAAGAAAGGATGGACAATGGTGCGTGGAAAAGACTGGAAAAGAAATACAGTGAGGGGACCACAGTCACAAGAGGGAGGAGAAAAATATAGAGAACAGCAGCATGAAAGAATGGGGTTAGTAAGGGGGTGAGTTAACAAATGATAAAGGGAAATTAAACATGGATTAAAAGAGCGAGAAGAGAGAGAATGAATCAAGACAAAGGAACCAAATTATGCACACAAAAAAATAATAATAATAATTGTGTGGGAACAGAGTAAGTGGATGGAAGAAGAGAAAAAACAGCATTATTTGATAACGTTTTTATTGGTTCCCAAAGTGATCCTCAAAAGTGTGTGTGTGTGTGTGCGTGTGTGTGTGTGTGTATTGCAGGTCCATTGCATGCTCGGTAAAGTTCTACTCCCCTCTAGACTGCTGTAAAGCTGATGACTTTCCTCAATAATCCCATTAGAAAGCTTGTAGTTGGATTACCATCTCCCAAATTATGCTGACAGTCCTAATCCAACACCACAGCACACATCAACACCCCAGGGACTACGGCAAGCGTGTTGGACCAGATTAACTTCAAAACACCTGAGCTACACAATGCATGAATCAGACACAGCCAAAATGAGAGGCGCTCTTCAAACGATTATGAAAATATCCAGAGTCACAGCACTGACAAACACAGAGTGATTCTGAAGGACGGATGGTCACGGCTAACTTTCGTTTCCCCTAATGACAGCTCAAGTTCTAAAAACGGTTTTGTCATGGCAGTTTACATTATTTAACGTGTCAGGATGAATTAAACGCATTTCTATCTACAGTACTTGCCAGTGACTAAGATAATATTGTTACAAAGTTTAATACAGTTTAATTTTGTTTAACTTTAAACTGGAAAACCACATGATTTTGTGTTGTTTTGGAACAATTCACAGTGCACTCCCAACATTTCATGTGACATGGTCTCACATGCAATATTCAAAATAAATATGAAAAATAAAACAACGAGCCAGGAGATGTCAATTATTTTCACAAAGGCAAATCAGACCCCTTTACCATGGTGAAAAGGCTGGGTTCTAATGGCACTGCATCTTATACAGTATAAGGGAAATTATGACTGGAATCTCAGTTAGACATATGGCACATTGGATTCTCCTCAGTACTTCTTAGAGCACATAAATTTGCACTTTTGTAAAGTACAACTGAGTAAAGAGGAATTGCTTAAATTGATCAGCCTCTTAGTTCACCAGAGGTAACATTATCACCCTCGTGGTGACCTCACGCAAATCACAACCATCAACTTGCTACAACAAAACAACAACAAGTCAAAAGAATATACATTTTTAAATAACAATTATTATTTTTCTACATAAGTACCTTGTTTTGACAAAAAACATAATTTAAGCACAAGGCTTATGAGTATTCCACACTGCCGCAATTTTGTACTTGATAATTTTGAGTTCGTAGTACTTGAAGCCAAAGTTTAAAGAACATATACAGTATATTCGAGTTATGATTCCAAAATGTGACATTTCAAGTACTGTTTAATTAGGACCACTTAAATGTTTTTATTAATGACAACATTAGGGTTTAGAGAGTAACGGTAACTTAATTAAAACTAGTTCAGTTTATTGGCTATTATAAAATGCGTCAAGTTGAGACATCGCTTGGCAAACATAAACAACCTACATATAAGCTAATTAATTGTACTACTTTGTGGAAGAATTATTCATATTATTAATGAATTTAACTGTTTAATAAACACTTGTGTCTTTTGTTTAATGCTTAAGAACACTCCTTACCTCATCTAGTCAGATTTTGTACCTTCAACTATACATTTTACAAATACTCACAGCAGAGACAGTTTTGAATATTATAAAATTAAACATACATTGAGAACAACATACTGACTATGCGAGTGAGATTTGAAGTGACCCAGGGAAGACACAAAGAGGAACTGCACAGAGATGAAAGTGATAGAGCAAGAAAATGAGAAGAGAGATAAAAAAATGTTTTATATGTGACAACATGATTCAGAACCTGAACTAATCTGAATATACAGCTGACACACACACACACACACACACACACACACACACACACACACACACACACACACACACATAAATACACAGAGCTCTCATTGAAAGGGAGCAGCTGCAGAAGGATGTGGCTAGAATCACTCAGGTCTAATGAATGAGCACACACACACACACACACACACACACACACACACACAAAATGTCTAGAGAGCAACAGACACACACAAAAACCATGTTAATTATCTGCACCTGCATGCCAACCAACATCATTCTCAAACTAGAAACATGACCAGCAAATCACTGTGCCGTAATGATGGAATATAACGTATAACCAAGCCCACATGAACAGAGCTAAACAGAAAAATCAATGCAGAATACAAATGCCAGACATTTACTATATTGTGCACATCATCCACCACTAGCATTTCCATTTATTGAATATTATGGCTAATTTGATGACAGTTTCAGCTACCAAGACTGTGGTAATCTTAGCTCTGAATGAACACAGATTTCACAGATTTCTCGCCAGAAAAAAATGCACATTAAACATATGTAACAAAAAAAGAAAAAAAGTATTTGCACCTGCATATAACCCAATTAAAAGCAGACTGACTCAGTACTAAAACCATTTATATTTTTAACCATAATCTATACTTGACCAACTGCAGAAACAGTAAATAAATGCAACTTATTTAAACAACCTGGTTTCATAGAATCATGTATACATAATTAAGTTTATGTGGCTCGTTGTTCATATTGCGGAAGTTTCTTGGTGAAATGAAGACTAGGGGTGCTACAACAACGACTTTTATTCACTTTCGCACAAATCACGAGTAATATGGCAGGTTATCTGTTCATAAACACTAACCTGTCGCCCTGTTCCTCACACAGCGCTATCTTATGACAGTTGCAGATCAACCGATAGAGCGTTGCACTTGCGATGCAAAAAAACACGTGAGCCGAAAGTGTCGTAGAAGTGCCATACAATGACATGGTTGCATTCTTCATCTCACATTTGCTTTTTATGACACTATTAGTATTGGTTTAGGTTTAAGTTTTAGGGTAGGGAGGTAGGTTGTTGATTTCAAACTTGATAGAGAAAAAATATAGAAACTTCATCTGTCTGGGAGAACATTTAACTCGCTTTTAGTGCCACACAGTGGACATTTCACATCAGAAATGCCGTGATACGCGTAATGAACCACATAATGTAATTTTGCATAAATGTTGCCACAATCCCTTAATTTTCATGAGATCAGACAGTAACTAAAATAAATCATCATCACATTAGAATGAGACTCATGAATATGTACTTAAAGCCCTTTATTTCTGAGCAGTAAAAGAGTTATAAAGTATGAACAAATAACTAATGAAAACAGCAACAAAAACAATGCAAAATAAAGGTTGCTAAATAAATAAAGAGATGCCTGCATCTTGTAAAGTTACCCACACAAAACCTCTTTTAAAAAAAAGGAGCGAGCGAGAGAGAGGGGAGATTCGGCCATATTTAAGGTGCAGTCAGTGAACAGACTAAATTATTCACATCAAGCTGCCCTACATCTTCGAGGCAAACACATGTGTGTGTGTGTGTTTTCATGTGTAAGGAATATGTGGATGCTGTTCGGTCTCAAACACGCTCTTGAATTCACAGCGACATTAAAAGCGTCCTTGGTCTGTACTATGACCGTCCCAAAAGGACAAACCTCACTGGAAGATTCGCACTGTTACAGAATAAAAGCTAAAAAAAAAAAAAAATTCACTTTCATTGCATTTTTTCCCCCTGAAATGAAAGTGAATGGTGACTGAGGCTAACATTCAGCCTAAGATCTCCTTTTGTGTTCCACAGTAGGAAGAAATGAATGTGTTTGTAACACACACATATGCATGAGATGCATACGATGACCTATGTGTGCACAGACACATGGATGACACACTGTCCTGATGTCTCTACGTGTCAAATCACTCACACGAACTGTATACACACACAGGCCTGAGTCTGGCATGCAAGGGTGACTCACTGTCCTACTGTCTTTGCCTTTCAAAACATACACTAACATGCATGTTAGCTAAATTTTTGCCTCAGCTCTAGCATGTTTATCCTCCCATGTGGCGTGACTGGAAGTGCGTTGCGTCAGCAGCGTGGGAGACCCGGGTATCGGATATATATTGAAACTAGGAAGTAAGCACGGTCGCATAATCAGTGACGAGCGCAATTCGGATGTTGCATTTTTCCCTCTAACATAAAATTTTTACCCCACTGATGGTTAGGATTAAGTTTGGGGTTTGGGTCGGGGGGGGGTACAGTACACAAATCACTTTTGGCGTCCCTCCATGGACATTACACCTGGAAAATGGAGCTCAAACATGCCCATACGGCCAACAACAGTTATTGCTTTGGCCACTGGGGACAGTGTTTCACATTTTGGTAAGCACAGATCGATTTTAAGTAAAGAAAATTCAACCTACTGTTTTTCGATTTCACTGTGAGACCAGTCTAGTCAGCTAGATGACCACACTGCACATAGCATCCAAAATAACACTAAAAGCATCAAATCAGAGTACAAACTGGCTTCGGCAAGTAGCTTAATTGAGCGCATCAATCAACCAATTCTCTGGTTACTTTATTAGGAATGCAATATGAGAAGGATAGTCTGACCCTCGCCCAAGCAGCAACACATCTCTGTTGTTAAACCACCAAAATGAACATTTAAAGGAACAAAATCATGCAGGACTTCAACATTTCTGTGACAGAAGCTATGTCAACAGCTAAGGAGGAGGAAAAACAGACAAATGTTTCCTTTATCACAGGAACAACAACATATATCCTGTATATTTTAATGAAATAATGCTGTTTATTTATTTAATTTATTTCATGCAGTTACATGGCCAGTAAGAAGCATTATGTATGGCCATGCAATACATTACCCTCACATTATCATCCTCACTAAATCACATTATATGGTGAATCAGATCTGATTTTGGAGGTGATTGTTCTTTGACGACAAAAAAAAAAAAAAAAGACAAAAAAAAAAAAGGCTGCTGCCTCACATATTAACCTGCTCTTAAAACGCACACACGCATATGTACACTAGTGGGATGAGTCATTGTTCTTCCTCCTCCGTGCCCTACATCAAATCTCGATCTCTCTCTTGATCTCCATCCTCCTCAATTGAGTTGAACTAAATATATCATTAACATAAGTATTTTGTCTTTCTTGTTTACCATGAAAAGTAAACTGATACTACTGAAGATATGCAGCCAAAGTGCAGGTTTGTCTTCAAACATTTCAATGTATCTGTAATTGTGTTTCTCCGACTTTGTCCCAAAACCTAGTAAGCCGACTTTGTTGTCTACTGCCTATAAGCAGCAGTCTTCCAAGGCAGCATCCTAACTGAAATGGAACCTCATTTAGAATGCTCTACATAGGCAGCAAATCCTATGTGGGAGACTCAACTCACAACTGATAAGTGTTTGGCATAAGCTAGAGTTACGTCCTCAAACATGTTGTGCAGCATATGCTGCTTTGTTGTTGTTGTCTCTCCCTCTTTGTGTTTTCTCTCTCCCTCTATTACTCTCCTCCCCTTTCGCAGGATTGGGCCATGTTGGAATCAGCTACTCCCTGGGATTGGTGTGTGTCGGAGAGACTGGGCTATTTAAATGGAATGTGCCGCTCAGAAGGAGACTGCTCCCGAGGCCGGGGTGTAGCCCGGATCGTCATAGCTATCTGTCCTGATTTTCCCTCTGTGTGTAGTGGTGCTGTAGATAGAGTTTAAAACCCATTTTGAGTTTATTGTTGTTCTGGTGTGAGCTAATGTGTTCTAGAGTTAAAGTGTGTGTTAAATTTGATTGACAATTGTGATGGCTAGTGAGCCATAGCTCTTTACCAGACTCATTGTGTGAGTCTAGTTAATCTTAAATAGGAAGCTGTAGGGCTCTTTTCTTTATTCCTGTTATGATTTTCTCTTGTTTATACTTAGTTGAGGAGATAAGGAAGTTGTCTGTATTTTGTTTTGTTTTTGTTTCTTGATTAGGAAATGTATATCTTATTTGGGGGAGTTAGAAACTCTTTTGTTTATTGTTTTGGCCATTCTCATCTCCGAAGCTTTCGCATCCTTTTTCAATATATATTTTAAATAAATTCAGCTTCATGATTATTCTGGTTGTGGTGTAACGTTTATGTTGCGTCCTTACCCCTAGACAGGACGTAACACTAGCAATGCAATATTAGTAAAATAGCCTAAAAAATAACAGTAGAACAGATTTAAGTTATCAATACTGAATAGTACTGAATAAATTAAACGTTTGATCCCCATTTCTCTTGGATGAATCACATTAACAACAGATATGTAACAGAACGTGGCTAAAATGGGGTATCATTTGGAATAGCCTGTGCTTCAGCCCTATGATGCCTTAAAATACTACCAATGTAGGCACCTCACTTTAGAACATGAGCCTCTGTGTGTACATGCATGTTTTCAGTAGAAGCATGATCTCTCGTAAACTGCTGACATGCAAATTAATTGACTTCTTACATGATAAAATATTACCAAAAATTTCAAGCAGGGCAGGGGCCACAGGGGAGATGTGACATAACAGCTGAGGACCCAAGAGGCAGTCTATAAATATGCCTAGAAACATCGATGCCATCAGATATACAGCACTCCTTGCCGCATCCTCTGCTATTGTTATGCAAAGATCCTTTTTGTGGACTTCAGTTCGGCTTTCAACATCATCATCCCAGTTCTCCTATGGAATAAATTAACCCAGCTTTCTGTTCCCAGGTCTGTCTGTCAGTGGATCACCAGCTTTCTGACGGACAGGCAGCAGCTAGTGAGACTGGGGAAGTTCACTTCCAGCACATGTACGTTCAGCACTGGTGCCCCCCAGGGATGTATGCTCTCCCCACTACTCTCATCCCTGTATACCAACGACTGCACTGCCAAGGACCCCTCTGTCAAGCTCCTGAAGTTGCAGATGACTCTACTGTCATCAACCTCATCCAAAATGACGATGAGTCTGCATACAGACGGGAGGTTGAACGGCTGGCTCACTGGTGCACTCATAACAACCTGGAGCTGAACACGCTCAAAACAGTGGAGATGATTGTGGACTTTAGGAGGAACACCCCAACACTGTCCCAGCTCACCATTCTCAACAGCACTGTAGCAGCAGTGGAGTCATTCAGGTTCCTTGGCGCTACCATCTCACAGGACCTGAAGTGGGAGACCCACATTGACTCCACTGTGAAAAAGGCCCAGCAGAGGTTGTACTTCCTTCGCCAGTTGAGGAAGTTCAACCTGCCACAGGCGCTGCTGATATAGTTCTACCCAGCAGTCATTGAGTCTGTCCTCTGCACTTCATTAACTGTCTGGTTTGGTTCAACTATGAAATCAGACATCAGAAGATTTCAAAGGACAGTTCGGACTGCTGAGCGGATTATTGGTTGCCCCCTGCCCTCCCTTCAAGATCTATACACTTCCAGAGTGAGGAAAAGGGCTGGTATCCATCTCAGGCTATCCATCTCATGAACAGTTAAAACTATACTATAATTACGTGCAATACACAGCCTAGTCAATTATATTATTTAACATGTCCTAACTCTTCTGCATTACATTCCTTTGCACTGTATATAACAGATTTGTATTTGTACATAATATATGTATATTTTTGTCTTATTGTGTAATTCTATATATGCTTATATTTCTATTCACTCTTTATTTTTATTCTATTTATTTATTTTTAATTGTTGTTCTATCTTGTTCTATTGTTTGTGCACTGGAAGCTCCTGTCACCAAGAAAAATTCCTTGTATGTGGAAGCATAATTGGCAATAAAGCTCATTCTGATTGTGTTTAAGCTGGGATTTAAACATTATATCATAAGTAAATCAAAATCCGACATTAAATGTCTGGAATGTAAGTCAAGCTGCAGCAGCACAGACTTCTAATAATAGAGCTCATATCCCTAACTCCGCCCACATCCAGCACACAGCTTTGCCTTCAGCCTAAACGAGATTCCTCATGGGCTTTATAGCGCTCCAGCAATCACAGACCACAGCGCTAAAACTGTGTCAGAACACAATCACTTTAGGTTATGTTCAGAATAGCATGCGGCCATACTACTCCTTCAATTTCCACAGTATATAGTATGTATATTGTGCATAGTATGCATGGAATGTTTAGATGACCAACTACATTTGCCAAAAATGTGCAGTATACAACAGAGCAGGAGCCAGAACTGGAACCAGACATGATATCATCTGTGATTTTTAACTCATTATTTGATTGGACTGCAAATTTAAACAAAAATGTAAAAATGCATACTAAAAAAATACAATAAATTACAATTTTCTTTTTCTTTTTTTTTTTCATTTCTGTGTTGAAAACTGAAAGCCACTTACAGAATTAAACATGCACATATTGAGGTCATGTGACAACAATGTAGCATAATATTTAAACGTTTATTATTAGAAATGTTTTACATTTTTTAATGATCTTCATGGTAAACATTGTGTAAAATAATTTAAGAGTACTTGTTAAAGCAAACATAACTATTGCTATTAGTCATACGGATTGTTAGGGATTTGAACAAACTCCGAACCCCAAGTATTAAACTTTGGTGCACAACTCACACACCCACACAGTTTATACTAATGACATCAATGACTCCTCAAATGCAGCTTGTTGAGGAGGGATGCTATTAGGGTACAACCAGGGGTTAAATTGGGCCCGTACTGTCCGGACCGGTGGAAATGCTTGTTTGTCAATCCATCCCATTTTTTGTATTCTCTGATGTGGTTTTTGTTCGATTCATTTGACACATTCCATCTCTATTTAACGAGTGTACTTGTTAACAAATGTTTCAAGTTCATTATGCCTCGCTGTAGTCAGTAGTGGGCTTGTAGAGGCAGCATATCCGAGAGCAGCACAAGACTGCGCACCCCCGCATATAGATGCGATCTCTGTTTCAAAGCATGGCATCAACTGATCATCCGTTTTTTAGATACACTGATATGCAGTAACGATTTTGCTTAGTTGTTAAAAATTATCCACGAAAGGGTTTTGAATCCGAATTCACTCGCATCCAAAGCAAAATTAACATTGATCAATATATCATACAACTTGAGATCAAAAGACCACTCGACCAAAACACTGTAAACGGTTTCACTGGTATTTAAGTTATTTTTATGTGTGTACTCCATTGATTTTGTGTGTTTTTTTTTTTTTTTTGGAAAAACATTTAGCAAATGTACAGTGGGATTCACTAATGAAAATGCTTCACACCACAGTGAAGAATTTTAAACGCTTATAAATTAATGCAAATGTTTTCATTACAACGAGTAAAAGGTAATTGTGTAGAAGGTGTTCGTTTCCCCCATTAAGAACAATGTGCATTTACTTTTAAACTGTAACATAATTAGATTTAAGTTTAGCATGTTATATGCAACCTGAAGGTAACTTGTCCCAGCTGTCATCCGATTTTTATAAAATGTATAAAATACATTTGATGGCATTCTTTTTTTTTTCCCTCTAATGTAAAACACAAAACTAAATATTCCATGTAATTATGTATTTTCACAATTAAGTTGAATAATGACATGCATAAATATTGACAGACAACTCTTTATCCCAGTAAAAAAAATTATCTGAAAGGAAAAACAAAAAAACAACAACTATGAATGACATACCATACAGGCATATTAATAAATCCATATTTAGATACCCATGTATTTTACTAAAAACTTTCTTATTTAAATGTTTTTCATGGGGGTTGCGACATTGCCTGATTTTAGGAGAAGGGTATTGCTGCAGGCATTGCTCCAAAAAGGGGTGGTCGTTCCAAACCACCACTGAAGATATAGGAAGCCCCTTACCCAACACGTTTCCTAAACTTAACCATGAGTGGAAGTGACGCCCCCTTTTGGAGTTGCTGCAAAACCCTTTTGGAGTATCCCCGCCCACTTTCGGAGTAATCCTGCCCTCTTTTGGAGATTCTGCACCCATTTGGAGGTCTACGGCCTGCAGCTATACATACTTGGATTTTAGGGTTCCCCCACCTCCGAAATCCCAATTTAACCGCAGGGTACAATGGGGCTGAAGGCTCGGCAGAGTAATAGGCTCCTTTGATTTGATTTTCTCCAAAACACTAAAAAGCAACAAAAACTACCACAGCACATTCCTAAACACCTATTTGTTTCTATGCACTGCAACATTTTCCTGATCCATGAGATCTTTGTGTGTGGTGTCTAAAGGTTGATTTTGAGGCAATCTGATCAAATTTTTCATCATTTTTAAATGTTGCAAATTTATGTATGTAGCCAATGAAAATCCCTGAAATTATTGCATTTATTTTGAGAAATATCATTTTCAGTATTGTTCAAGGTCATTAAATCAAAAGTTTTTTTAATAACTGTCCAACAAGTGAAAGGAGAGTATTTGGGGTAAAAAGACCCCTGTTTCAGGGGCTAAAGTCCCCTATTAAACCCCTATCAATGTGAGCCCACTTAGAACATTTTCAGAACAATCACAATGAAGATTAATTTGTTTAAAGAATACTTGAGATGAGTTATACAAAATTGTTTGCATTAGCTGACAAATTTTGCACTATAACTTTTGCCGCTATATCTACACAACATCACTACATCACATTTTGTGCCCAAGCAAATTTTCCTTAATGTGTTCCTTTAGTCCCGTTGTACCCTACGTTTCCAAGTGATCAGACTTACAATTTTCATAAAACAGGTGAACACAATTCTATATAGTTACACTTAAAGAGAGTCCTGAGCTATATAATGACCAGAATATCATAAACACTCTTTTGACTTTTAGTGCTATAGTGCCGTTAGTAGTAATTTAGTGCTATAAAGAATGCAAGTTCTGGCCTTATACAGTTGATTGTAATATTAATGAATTTCAATATTTGATTTTAAGGACAATATTGTTTAATTCTGTATTTACTTTAATGATAAACAATGTTGGTAGTGTTGTGTTGTAAACCCTGGGTTCTGAAGTGGAAACGTTATAGATGACCTTAAAGAGAGAGTTCAAGAGATTAATATGGACATATTAAAGTAAAAGATTATATAAAAGGATAGAGAGAGAGAGAGAGAGAGAGAGAGAGAGAGAGAGAGAGAGAGAGAGAGAGAGAGAGAGATCTGCGGACTGCAGACTGAGAAATAGAGGATTGAGCTATTATAACACATGAAGTACAAGCAGAATAATGTGACCCACTAAAGTACTGAACCACTGCAGAATGGACCTAATCCGCTCACACACACACACACACATACACACACACACACACACACACACACACACACACACGTGCAGGTCTGGCTGGCCTACACACACTGTAATACCTTTGTTGCCTACTGTTATTGTTTTCCTGCAGGCCTTGTGCATGATCATTTGTATTGCCTGTTCTTCACCTGCAGTGAATAACCTGCCAACTGACGTCACCTGCTGGGGAACTGCTAAAAGCCAGCAGAGTCCTGCTGCTTTGCTGACCAGTCAATGATTTTACAGGCAGTGTTACGTTTCAAGATACTTCCTGAGGACACTGGTTTCAGACAGCCTTCCAATGATCTCAAACAAATTCAAGTGAGCTTCAGAGATAGCTAAGCAAGTACTGAGCAACTACCATGTTAATGTCTTGGTAGAAATGTCTTAACAAAAGTCATAAGTAAAACAAAAACAAAAAAACCCTGGACATTTCTGATCAAATTGATTCATTTCAACAACACCACTTTTATTCATTCAACCAACTCACATACAGAATTATGGAATGTGTGCAAGATTTGGTCCAAAAAACATATTGTGATTATTTTGACAAATATTGCGATTTTATAAACATTTAACATCTCATGGATATAGGCTTAAAACATAGCCTATATAGGCTTAGCATATGTCTCAAACAAATAGATCTGGATATATGTGCATACATCACGTATATGCTCATATACTGTATGGTCATATATGAATGAAGGTACAATGAAGGTTCTGAAGTCTTGTTTACAAAGAAACAAAACGCCCAAATATTATGTACATAAATATTTCTAAGGAAAACTAACATTCTGTTTAATAATAATAAAAAAAAAATAACAAAAAGAAATTCTAAACTATATATTGAAGAGACATTTAAGGAAATGCCATGTTAAAAAAAAAACAACAACAACAACAACATCAAATCAGTGACAACCACTGCAGAACAGAGGGCCGATGGACTTCCAAAATTAACACTCACTCATTAAGTATATTCTCTTAAAGCAATAATCTTTCAAAATGATCTCCAGTTTGAACATTAACTGGAGCAGAGTCCATGATTCAAAACCCCAGATCCAAATCACATTATATCCAACTAAACCACTGTAAATGCAATGCAAAGCAAACCGACAAATAAACAAACAATACAAAATACAACTGTTCACCTTAAAGTGTGAAAATCAATCACTTTCTAATGTCTGCACAAAGAATCCTGTTACCAAAGCAACTGGTAACAGTGTTCTATATCTGCTGTTACTATAGCAACTGGGATGGGTAAAAAGGCCAGAATAGCTGAAAGTGATTCTATTATGAAATGTAAAAGAATTAATAAAAAATGTTAATTCTATGGTTATATTGTACAGCTCTGTGCCAAAGCATTGATAAATCATGGCAAATACTTAAAGTGATTTAAATTAGAGTGATTTAAATAGTGTCCTCAACTACAGTTGTTTTTTACAGGTTTAAGTGGTTTACGAGGACTTTTTTTTTAGGTTACAAACTGGTAATTTCAAGGGTATTATGCTATAAATGTGGTTTATGGTTTACTTGCTTCCGTCACACAACAGCTTCCTATCATGTTTACACACTCTACTGATTGGTTAAGTTTAGATAAGGGGTTTGGGTAAGTGCATAATATTAATAAGTATGTCCTTAACGCCTCGTGTGCGGAACTCGCACTTCTGCATAAGACATCCAGGAATTTGCACGTGAAGTCGCACGAGTTTATGCAAACAGCATCATGTGAGACCATACAAAATAGCCAACTTGGAAATTATATACGACTTTTCGTGAGATATGGTTGGCACGACTGTGGATTTCATCATCCTTACAGACAGCAATTAAAAACCAGAGTCTCACAGAGTTTCAAGACAAAAAGAAAAAACAAAAAGAGGAAATTCTGACACAGCAATATGAGCAGGTGCAGTATCAAAAAGGCTAACATTATTATTTAAGTCATGCTTGATTAATGATCTTCCATTCATTTCAAGCAATTTCTGCATGTCTACATCCTAGAATCAGAAAATGAAAAAAACAGCAACAACAAATTATATTAAATTCTGTAGGTCAACTCCAAATAGATCTAGTGAATTCGCAGAGATATCAGCTCCTCTATCATGACAGCTAATATTGAGTGGTGCTTCAGATAATTACTAAACTAGCAATGGAAAGACACCATTATGGATGTATGTATGTAATATGCATGTGTGTGTGTGTGTGTGTGTGTGTGTGTTTGCCTATAATAACGATCAAAGATTTGGTTGTTTAAAGGCTCTGGAGAAAACCCATTAGTTAAATGTGGCCCACTGGTGCAGAACTGTGAGTAAACAAAGAAGCACACAAATGCACTTATGCAGTTGATCTTTACAGACTGACACTGACAAAAAGCATGTTTCGTGTAGAACAAAGACTATAAACTGTACAAAAATAAAGCATGTTTTACATTGGTTTGGGATTGAATAATAAACTGTTAGAGGATATTTGTGTGTACATTACGGAGCTTTTTCAAAGACTATACATCAACAATCATGCACTTGTATTTTAATAGCTTCTGATTTGATTGTGTTATAAATCAAATCAACACAGATATCGACTGCTGACATGTCAAAGATGTTTCAGGTACAATTTCAAAGCTTTAAGCTGAATATTTTCTAAATAAATGAGTAAAAAACAAAAAGTGCTATCCCTACCCTCCATTACATATTATTATTGTTTAGATAGAAGGGATGAACAGAAAAAAGCAGCAAAACAGACATGTATTTTGTCGCATGCCAATTTTAAATAACAGAAAACAGAAGAGCAACGAAAGACACATGTATGAAAGTACTGGGGCTGGGGGAGGTGAGTGTTCAGTAATGTAGAATAAGGCCAATCCTGTCTGCCTGATGGACTAAAATATGCCTGAGTAACTGCCCGAGGTGCTCAGCATATCAAGATAAATACTAGGGATGGCATCGATCCAATACCTGGATAGGTATCGGCTCCGATACTGAAGCTTTTAGACGGATTGGGTATCCGTCCGACGAGCCCGATCCAAATCCAATACTGTGTGTTAGTCATGTTCGTTACTGTCAAGCTCCAAAAATGACATAAAAGAACCATTAAAACACCATTAAAGCAGTTCATATGACTCGTGCATTTTATTCAAAGACACATGAAGACGTGCGATAGCTCTGTGAATCACAAAAGGCTGTGTTTAATAAGTAAATATATAGTATGCGCAGTGCCAGCGTGTTAGTAAATGGTGCTGCTCTGTTGACACAAACTCAAGCACAGGCTGGTGATGCACTCATTGCTATTTTTAGCCTTCACAGTGGTGCGCAATATTTGAGCACTACTCAAGAACAGCATCTCAGATGTAGATGCTCAATAGTTCTGTTCACTTATAATATGCATTTAGAACGGCACCGGAGGTGCATTTTACCAGAATTTGAATAAGAAGCGAATTAAACTACTGTGAACCTGCCTACAAACAGACACATACAGGATTCCTGGAGAGTTCAGAATGTCAAAATAAAAGCCTGAGGGTTTAAAAAGTGCACAATTTAAATATATTACTGTTGTATTTAAAATTATTAAAATTAAGTCAATAATAATCATATTAATAACAATTTATTATTATTATCATCATTAGTATTAGTTTACAGTTTATAACAATATTTAAGTTGAATGGGTTCCAAAAAATAACTGTGTGAAAAGTGAACTGATGTCTTACAACAAAAAAAGAGATCTGAATCCTTTAAAGTCCAGATGCAATTTACATTTACATTTATGCATTTGGCAGATGCTTTGATCCAAAGTGACTTACAATGTACTTATTACAGGGACAATCCCCCTGGAGCAACCTGGAGTTAAGTGCCTTGCTCAAGGACACAATGGTGGTGGCTGTGGGGATCAAACCGGCAACCTTCTGATTACCAGTTATGTGCTTTAGTCCACTATGCCGCCACCACAATTTGAAACATAAAAAAAAAAAAAGAAAACTCTACTGAAGACTTGAAGACTGGAATTACTGTTAATTTTGCTACTACATTATCCAGTATACTAGTTAATAATAAAGTGTTTCTTAATAAGCTATACATTAGAGGTTTGTGTTTCTTTACATATTAAAGAGTACTCCCAATTAGTGCCACACAATAATGTAAAGATATTCTAAACTGATTATGCAAAACAAACAACACTGGTATCGGCTTGGGATCGGTATCGGCCGATACTGAGATTTCCGATATCGGAATCGGAAGAGAAAAAGTGGTATCGGTGCATCCCTAACAAATACACACACAGAAAGTCATCTACATTCATAAAAGCAACCTCATTAATGCAATGTTCATTTACACAGAAATAAACAATGATCAGACAATTAGACAAATCACAGACATGCACAACACAACCCACTGCACACAGAGAAAACACACTACAGAGACTATGACTGCCTCCCACAATCTCACGCATACACACCTTTCTGTGTCCTGTTCGCAGGGGATTGAATCTGTTGACACCATCTGCTGACTAAACTACAGCATCAACTTCTCCATCTCAATCTATTTGGTTTGATAAACACAAACCCATTTCTCTTAAACCTCAACAATATCTTCCATTTATCTCTATCTGTCGGTTTCCCATTCACACAATCTATCTCTTCATATTTCCCAGTTCAGTTTATTCTTCTTTGCTATGAGTAAAAATGAGGAGGAGTATGTTGCCATGGATACCAGACAGAACATGAATGGGATTATCAGAGTGTTCAGTGTGCTAGAAATATTTTAGATTTGAACATTTTCCAAAGAAAATGTGAGAGGTGCTGCTATGATGCCACACCGAACTCTCTATGATAGTCGGGTTGCTCCATCAATGTAAGTCCAAGGAATTAGTTTATTGTCTTATTTATTGTCTGCCAGGCAAAAATCAAAACTCTGGTCTCTTAGTAAAGAAACAGCCAGGGGAGTAGATTCTGGGGGGATAGAATGTACACCCAAGCAAGCAAGCACAGCCCCCCCTCATTTTTGTACTATGATCAATGGAAACATGTAAACACTTCACACTGCTAACACAATCACTGCTAATGCACACATTCAGTCACTCTCATAATGTCATCATTCGACCTCAGGGGTCATTCAGCAAAGGCCTACTGCCTGTTACACACCTATATTAGAGATTAGCATCTCTTTCTAGAACGAAATGCATCTACATACATCAGATAGTGTCTGAGAGTGCTGAGAAAATAGCATGACGGCCATACACAGAACACAACAGATGACAACTTTTGAGTTAATCAGAATTCTACCTCTTGAGAATCTCTCCTCCTGCGATCTGGTATCACTAGAGTATTTCTATTACTGCCTGGTGCTATAGTAGATCCAATACTCATTCTGGGTCCAACTAACATGTAACGTTTGTCTCCAGATCTGTACTGGATGCTGTGACACAGAGTCCCGTCGTAATTTGCCTCTTGTAAATACTTGGATGAATAGTCTGTAGATTTGGAGCACTGCATTACAATCAACACGATGATACTGATGACAAAAAGCACTGAAACCGAGCCCAAAGTGATGATCAAATAAAATGTCACGTTGTTTTCCTCCTCGTCTTTTACTGCGTTTTTCACATCAGAAGCTGCAAAAGCCTCTTTGGGCTCCACAACTTTGACAATCACAGTCGCTGTTGCTGAGAGTGACACGTTCCCATTGTCTTTGACCAGTATGACCAGTTTATGCTGGGCCTCGTCTGTTTCTGTGAATGAGCGAAGGGTCCTTATCTGTCCTGTATAGCGGTCCAAACCAAAGAGACTGTGCTCACTAACTTCCTGCAGTGAAAATAATAACCAGCCATTGTATCCGATATCTGCGTCATAGGCTCTGACTTTAGTCACCAAATGACCTGTGTTCACATTGCGGGGAATCTCCTCCACACCCTCAGCAGAACCGTTAGCACTGACTGGATATAAGATCACTGGAACATTGTCGTTCTGATCCAGAATAAACACGTTCACTGTCACGTTACTGCTCAGAGATGGACTTCCAGAGTCTGTAGCAACAATGTGAAAATTGAACGTTTTAACAGTTTCAAAGTCAAAACTCTTTAGCGCATAAATCTCCCCATTTTCATGGTTAATATTGATGAAAGACTTATACTTGTTTTCATCTCCAGAGTCTCTCCAAATGTTATAGTTTATGATGGCATTTTCATCTGAATCATGGTCAGAAGCAGACACAGAAAATAACGATTTGCCCGGAACATTATTTTCCATCACATAAAAAGCGTAAGGTGAAAGAGAAAATTCTGGACTATTGTCATTTACATCTGATACCTGGACAGTTATAGTTTTAGCAGAAGATAGTGGTGGTTGTCCAGCATCTTTAGCTACTAACGTGATATCATAATGAGATATAGTTTCTCTGTCAAGAGATGAGGTGGTAACAAGTGCGTAAATGCTATCTTGGGATGATGGCATTAGTCTAAAAGGTATGTCTTCAGTTATGTAGCACAAACATTTTCCATTTACACCAGAGTCTAAATCACTAACGCTGATTAAAGCCACCGTGGTTCCTATTTTAGAGTCTTCGGGCACTGCGCTTGAAAATGATGTCACTTCTATCTCTGGTGCATTGTCATTTACGTCAACGATTTGTATGGTTATACTCTTATCTGATGTAAGTGGAGCAGCTCCTTTGTCTGAAGCTTGGATATCGATTTCAAAGTTATTTGCATTTTCGTAATCTACAGGCCCAATCACAGTCAATTCCCCAGTGTTGGAGTTTAAATCGAAAAGTTTTAATAGCCTATTGTCTAAATCCTTTCCAAATGTGTAAAAAATTTCTCCATTTGGACCGTCATCCTTATCAGTAGCGTTAACCTTTATAACAGTTGTTCCGACTCGGACATTTTCATTAAGGGTTACAGAGTAAACATCCTGCGTGAAAACCGGCATATTGTCATTAACGTCTAAAACGTCAATTAGTATCTCCATCGTCCCGGACTTCGGTGGTCGCCCTCCATCGAGCGCAGTAAGCAGTAGTTTATGTCTATTGCTCGTTTCTCTATCCAACGCCTTTTGAAGAATTAAAAAGGGCATTTTTCGATCCTCTCCGCGGTCTTTGACTTCTACTCGGAAATGATCGTGATGACTGAGTTTGTATTGTTGAACTGCGTTCATCCCGCCATCTGGGTCACGTGCTGCCTGTAACTGATACCGAGCTCCAGGTAAGGCTGATTCCGAAATTTCCAATCGCTTTTCTTTCTCCGGGAATGTCGGGGCGTGATCGTTGACGTCCACAATTTCTATCGACACGTAGTGAATCTCTAACGGGTTTTCTAAAGCAATTTTTAGATTGATGACACACGAGCTACTTCTCTCGCATACCGCCTCTCGGTCTATCTTTCCGTTGACACTTAAAAATCCGTCGTTCTGATTTACCGTGAACAGGGAGTCGCTCGAGGATGAAACGATCCGAAATCCTCGCTCCTTTAACGTTCTGGAATCAAGGCCTAAATCCTTAGCGATGTTTCCGACCACAGTTGCGTCTTTTTGCTCCTCAGACACAGAATATCGTATTTGCGCGCGAATCCCTGTCCAAAATAGCATCCCCCATGCCATCAATAAAACCTTTTGCCGCCATGACGAACGCAGTCTTTGTTCCATTTCGAATGAAATTACACCGTTGTTTTGTCACGTTGCTAAAGATGGTTCACTCGCATAAGATTTGGATCCATATTAAAAGGCAAATGCAAAGCACAAATTTCCTGTGTTGTGTTCAGTAATCCGAACGATAGGATGCAAGTGGCTGTTGGTGGACGAGAGCACAATGTCTATGACGGGAATAAGCAAAGGATGGAGGGCGCGAACGAAAATGCCAAGAGACGATGCCACGTCAGGGCAGTATTTTTGGTGTGCACTGACACCGTGCGAGTTATTTTTTTACTGCAAACGAACGTCACTGAGAACACCGAAAGGCTTTCACCAAAACATAAATTGTCATCATTACTCCCTCATGTTGTTACAAAAACATAAGACTTTCTTTCTTACGTTTAACATAAAAAGAGAAGTTAGGCAGAATGACAGCGTTTATTCTATTAACACATACAATGCAAATGAATAGTGAATAAGGATGTCGTTCTGTCTTACATCTCCGTTTTTTTTCCTCCTTGGAAGACATGCATTCATATGGGTTTGGAACGATATAAGGACTGAAAGTGAAAGATGACAAACAATTTTATTACTGTTTGGTGGAAAATGTGTTTGGCTAAAAAAGTGATTGACTTTGTTTTAATACAGAACATATAGGCTACTGACAAGGAAAGGCAATGAAGTCATACTTGAGACAATTAATTCATGTAATGGCACCTATAGAAGTGATGTTGATTATGTTAACAGCCAAGATGTGAACACAATTTGATATTAATGCCAACCGAATTAACCAGCTTTGATGGTGATATTCAACTGCAAAGGGAAATATTTGCAAATTATGGCATTAGTTTTTATTAACAAATACTGTATGCAATTTACAGTAACTGCATCAGCTGTCATTCACTAATAAGGTGAAGTAGAACCATATTGCGTACCGAACATGAACAATCCACTTAAAAGCACTCTTACTTCTGAAATGTGTAGAACCCATTATTCTCTAAGGACACCTTACTCAATCATCTGCGTTCCTCTTCTATGAGTTATATTTACAATGTGAGTTTGCCTACATTTTTTTTTAAATACAGGTGCATCTCAATAAATTAGAATGTCGTGGAAAAGTTTATTTATTTCAGTAATTCAACTCAAATTGTGGAACTCGTGTATTAAATAAATTCAATGCACACAGACTGAAGTAGTTTAAGTCTTTGGTTCTTTTAATTGTGATGATTTTGGCTCACATTTAACAAAAACACACCAATTCACTATCTCAAAAAATTTGAATATGGTGACATGCCAATCAGCTAATCAACTCAAAACACCTGCAAAGGTTTCCTGAGCCTTCAAAATGGTCTCTCAGTTTGGTTCACTAGGCTACACAATCTGCTGATCTGACAGTTGTCCAGAAGACAATCATTGACACCCTTCACAAGGAGGGTAAGCCACAAACATTCATTGCCAAAGAAGCTGGCTGTTCACAGAGTGCTGTATCCAAGCATGTTAACAGAAAGTTGAGTGGAAGGGAAAAGTGTGGAAGAAAAAGATGCACACCAACCGAGAGAACCGCAGCCTTATGAGGATTGTCAAGCAAAATCGATTCAAGAATTTGGGTGAACTTCACAAGGAATGGACTGAGGCTGGGGTCAAGGCATCAAGAGCCACCACACACAGATATGTCAAGGAATTTGGCTACAGTTGTCATATTCCTCTTGTTAAGCCACTCCTGAACCACAGACAATGTCAGAGGCGTCTTACCTGGGCTAAGGAGAAGAACTGGACTGTTGCCCAGTGGTCCAAAGTCCTCTTTTCAGATGAGAGCAAGTTTTGTATTTCATTTGGAAACCAAGGTCCTAGAGTCTGGAGGAAGGGTGGAGAAGCTCATAGCCCAAGTTGCTTGAAGTCCAGTGTTAAGTTTCCACAGTCTGTGATGATTTGGGGTGCAATGTCATCTGCTGGTGTTGGTCCATTGTGTTTTTTGAAAACCAAAGTCACTGCACCCGTTTACCAAGAAATTTTGGAGCACTTCATGCTTCCTTCTGCTGACCAGCTTTTTAAAAATGCTGATTTCATTTTCCAGCAGGATTTGGCACCTGCCCACACTGCCAAAAGCACCAAAAGTTGGTTAAATGACCATGGTGTTGGTGGGCTTGACTGGCCAGCAAACTCACCAAACCTGAACCCCATAGAGAATCTATGGGGTATTGTCAAGAGGAAAATGAGAAACAAGAGACCAAAAAATGCAGCTGAGCTGAAGGCCACTGTCAAAGAAACCTGGGCTTCCATACCACCTCAGCAGTGCCACAAACTGATCACCTCCATGCCACGCCGAATTGAGGCAGTAATTAAAGCAAAAGGAGCCCCTACCAAGTATTGAGTACATATACAGTAAATGAACATACTTTCCAGAAGGCCAACAATTCACTAAAAATGTTTTTTTTATTGGTCTTATGATGTATTCAAATTTGTTGAGATAGTGAATTGGTGGGTTTTTGTTAAATGTGAGCCAAAATCATCACAATTAAAAGAACCAAAGACTTAAACTACTTCAGTCTGTGTGCATTGAATTTATTTAATACACGAGTTTCACAATTTGAGTTGAATTACTGAAATAAATGAACTTTTCCACGACATTCTAATTTATTGAGATGCACCTGTATATATATATATATAGAGAGAGAGAGAGAGAGAGAGAGAGAGAGAGAGAGAGAGAGAGAGAGAAAATATATGTATATTTTTTCTGAAGCAACACAAAACGGATGGACGGACAGACGGATAGACAGACAGACAGATAGATAGATAGACAGACCCTCCCATCTCATACTTCGCATCATTGGTACTTTAAACTGACAGTAATCAAAAAGAGGCAAGTAGACAGCAGGCGAATTATTATTGGCAGCATACCGCATTCAGTAAGACAAAAGCAATGATCATCATGACATTATCAGTCAGAAACATTCAAAAAACACTCTACACTAGTTCACCATCTGTAGACCAGGCTACAGTATGAAATATAGCAAATATGCAAACACTGGCCATGTGAACACTGGCTATTTCATAAGAGCATTATATATATATATAGGTGTAGCGGACTACCTTGTGTTGTTCACAAAAATAAAGCTGAAGGATTGAGGCTTGCTGTTAATTGCTTGACAGAAGAAACAGACAACAAGCAGGCCAGTGAAACAATAGCGCTCTCCCTCTCTCCCTCTCTCTCTCTCTCATCCTCCCGCCACACAGCATCTACTTTTTGGACTGCTGTTTTCATAATAAAATAAAATAGTAAACAAAAATGTGATGTAATACTAGGCCTATACTACTGTAATGCAATTATATTTGCCATCATCTAAACATAGGCCAACATTGGCCTTATCATGCATTAAACTGTATGTTTTTGATGCTCGAGAGTCTAGACAATGTTCTTATAACTTATCATTCATGCAGAAATGCTCATTAATATGAACTATTAATATGCATTGATGCATACATAAGTAAATACATTAATTCTCCACACCTAGCCTACAGTAAAATATCAACAAATTGTGATGTAATCAATAAGGTCTAATTTATCAATGACAATCCCCCAAAGAAAACAAACAGAACAGAAACAAAGAGAGAGAGAGATACATAGTGAACAATGTCAAAAGGGTTCCAGCAAAATGCACTAGATGTATCTACTTATGTAATAATAGATAATAAGTTTACATGTTGTGTACAGAATGGGTTGCATTTGTTGGTGTAATTTTGGTACAATTCTTGACACCCCACCACACTAATTTTCAAACTCTGGTTACGGCCCTGATTGAGCTTAAATGTTTATCTATGAATGATTATGAATGTAGACATCATAAAGCCTTGTAGATTCTTACCTCTCCAGAATCTCTCCTCCTGCGATCTGGTATCACTAGAGTATTTCTATTACTGCCTGGTGTTATAGTAGATCCAATACTCATTCTGGGTCCAACTAACATGTACCGTTTGTCTCCAGATCTGTACTGGATGCTGTGACACAGAGTTCCGTCGTAATTTGCCTCTTGTAAATACTTGGATGAATAGTCTGTAGATTTGGAGCACTGCATTACAATCAACACGATGATACTGATGACAAAAAGCACTGAAACCGAGCCCAAAGTGATGATCAAATAAAATGTCACGTTGTTTTCCTCCTCGTCTTTTACTGCATTTTTAACATCAGATGCTGCAAAAGCCTCTTTGGGCTCCACAACTTTGACAATCACAGTCGCTGTTGCTGAGAGTGACACGTTCCCATTGTCTTTGACCAGTATGACCAGTTTATGCTGGGCCTCGTCCGTTTCTGTGAATGAGCGAAGGGTCCTTATCTGTCCTGTATAGCGGTCCAAACCAAAGAGACTGTGCTCACTAACTTCCTGCAGTGAAAATAATAACCAGCCATTGTATCCGATATCTGCGTCATAGGCTCTGACTTTAGTCACCAAATGACCTGCGTTCACATTGCGGGGAATCTCCTCCACACCCTCAGCAGAACCGTTAGCACTGACTGGATATAAGATCACTGGAACATTGTCGTTCTGATCCAGAATAAACACGTTCACTGTCACGTTACTGCTCAGAGATGGACTTCCAGAGTCTGTGGCAACAACGTGAAAATTGAACGTTTTAACAGTTTCAAAGTCAAAACTCTTTAGCGCATAAATCTCCCCATTTTCATGGTTAATATTGATGAAAGATTTATATGTGTTTTCTACAATGCCATCTCTCCATATTTGATAGTTTACCACACCGTTTTCACTAGTGTCTTTGTCTGAAGCAGATACACAAAATAAAGATTTGCCTGGAACATTATTTTCCATCACATAAAATGCATAAGGGGAAACTGAGAATTCTGGACTATTGTCATTTACATCTGATACCTGGACAGTTATAGTTTTAACAGAAGATAGTGGTGGTTGCCCAGCATCTTTGGCTACCAATGTGATGGCATAATGAGATATAGTTTCTCTGTCTAGAGATGATGTTGTAACTAATGAGTAAGTATTATCTTGTGATGATGGCATTAGTTTGAAAGGTATGTCCTCAGGTAATGAACAGGAGACTCTCCCATTCATTTCAGAATCTAAATCAGAAACGCTGATTAAAGCCACTGTCGTGCCAGGTTTGGAATCCTCAGGAACTGCGCTTGAGAATGACGTCACTTCTATCTGAGGGGCATTATCATTAACATCAGCTATTTTTATAGTTACAATTTTATCCGTTGTTAGAGGAACGATTCCTTTGTCAGATGCTTGAATGTCAATCTGATATTTATCCTTGACCTCAAAATCCAAAAGACCCGTCACAATAATTTCTCCTGTGACTCTGTTAACATCAAAGAGTTTACGTAATTTGTGACTGACGTCATGCCCTAATGAATAAACTACTTCTCCATTCTGACCCTCGTCCGAATCGGTTGCGTTAACCCTTAAAATAGTTGTACCTACCGGTGTATTTTCATTTAGCATTACAGTGTAAGTGTCTTTGGTGAAAACAGGGGCATTATCATTTATATCTAACACATCTATCTTTATCTCCATTGTTCCAGACTTTGGCGGTCTGCCTCCATCTAAAGCAGTCAATTGCAACTGCATACGTTTTGTTATCTCTCGGTCAAGCGGCTTTTGCAAAACCAATACGGGACGTTTGCCGTCTTCATCTCTATCTACCATTTCAATACGAAAATAATCAGTGTGACTCAGTTTATACATCTGAACTGAATTACTGCCACTATCTGGATCGCGCGCTGCCTGTAGCGGGTATCTTGCGCCTGGCACAGCAGACTCCCAAATTTCCAGTCGCTTTTCATTCTCGGGAAACTGTGGACTATGATCGTTTATATCCAGTATCTCTACAGTAATATAGTGGATCTCCAGCGGATTTTCTAAAGCGATTTTCAGATTGATTAAACACGGGGTGCTTCTCTCGCACACCTCCTCTCTGTCTGTTTTACCGTTCACATACAAAACGCCGTCGTTCTGGTTTACACTAAACAGTGACTCGCCTGAGGTCGATACGATGCGAAATCCTCGTTCTTTTAGGGTTCTGTGATCAATACCCAAATCCTTCGCAATATTTCCCACAGCAGCTCCGTCCTTCTGCTCCTCAGAAATCGAGTAGCGTATTTGTGCCCATACAGTTGTCCCAAAAACAAGCGATACAGCAACGAAGATGATTTTCACATGTCGTTCCAGCCATTGAGCGCGTCTCCTTTGTCCCATTTTCCAGCGTATCCGTTCCACAACAATCTCACAGCGGCTCTGCAAAAATTACTCCATTAGCAATATAGCAGATAAACAAATTATTTAGAATCGTAAGATATTACGAAGGAAATTGAAGGACAAAAGCACTGAGCAAGCCGTACCACCGATGGAAATAAGATCATGTACGAGTGTAAGTGACGAAAAATGGGCGGTATTCTTTGACGTAATGAGTCGTACTCTGGGTTTACACTGACACCACGCGATCTTCCTATTTCATTGCATTGCTACTCAATAAATTATCAAAAATCACTCTAAAATGAATGTGTTACGTTTAAGACCTTGAAGCTCTCTTAATAGATCTAAAACATTCAAAAACAGACATAGAAAACAAAACAATGATACCTGAGTGTAGTGAGTCTGCCAGTTCAGCACCATGGACAGCCACCCAGTTCTCAGAGCGTGTCCAACCCAATCTCACATTGAACTCAAAGTATTTCGTACAAATTATTTAGACTGCAAAATCGTCAGAACAAAATCGTACAATCTGGCTCATAAATAGTGTGAGTTAGCCTACTTTTTCCACAAATGAATTATTATTGGATGGTACTGGCAGATTCTGGTTTTATTTTCTTCCACTTTCCCCTATTGACATAATGATGAATGGACTGTACCATTGTGCTGGCAAAGATCATTATTTAAGTCTTATCTGTATAAACAAGCTAAGAGGAGAGTAGCACAGCCATATTACCATCACCATTTTTAACATAACCAAAATAATTTCCATCCTTATTAAGTTTAGTTGTGTAAGCCCAGACCAATAAATTTGTAACATGATTTTTTTTCTAAAGCAAATAAACATTTTACACAAACAAAATATTGTGATAGATAGAAAGAGAGATAGATAGATAACCATGATATGTCTAAGATTTTGACATAACCACTTCACCAGAAACACCTTAACATTGAGATGATATGTTTATCTATAAATAGTAATGGATTTATACATCATAAAGCCAGTAAAATATCAACAAATTGTGATGTAATCAATAAGGTCTAATTTACCAATGACAATCCCCCAAAGAAAACAAACAGAACAGAAACAAAGAGAGAGATACATAGTGAACAATGTCAAAAGGGTTCCAGCAAAATGCACTAGGTGTATCTACTTATGTAATAATAGATAATAAGTTTACATGTTGTGTACAGAATGGGTTGCATTTGTTGGTGTAATTTTGGTACAATTCTTTACACCCCACCACACTAATTTTCAAACTCTGGTTACGGCCCTGATTGAGCTTAAATGTTTATCTATGAATGATAATGAATGTAGACATCATAAAGCCTTGTAGATTCTTACCTCTCCAGAATCTCTCCTCCTGCGATCTGGTATCACTAGAGTATTTCTATTACTGCCTGACGCTATAGTAGATCCAATACTCATTCTGGGTCCAACTAACATGTACCGTTTGTCTCCAGATCTGTACTGGATGCTGTGACACAGAGTCCCGTCGTAATTTGCCTCTTGTAAATACTTGGATGAATGGTCTGTAGATTTGGAGCACTGCATTACAATCAACACGATGATACTGATGACAAAAAGCACTGAAACCGAGCCCAAAGTGATGATCAAATAAAATGTCACGTTGTTTTCCTCCTCGTCTTTTACTGCATTTTTAACATCAGATGCTGCAAAAGCCTCTTTGGGCTCCACAACTTTGACAATCACAGTCGCTGTTGCTGAGAGTGACACGTTCCCATTGTCTTTGACCAGTATGACCAGTTTATGCTGGGCCTCGTCCGTTTCTGTGAATGAGCGAAGGGTCCTTATCTGTCCTGTATAGCGGTCCAAACCAAAGAGACTGTGCTCACTAACTTCCTGCAGTGAAAATAATAACCAGCCATTGTATCCTATATCTGCGTCATAGGCTCTGACTTTAGTCACCAAATGACCTGCGTTCACATTGCGGGGAATCTCCTCCACACCCTCAGCAGAACCATTAGCACTGACTGGATATAAGATCACTGGAACATTGTCGTTCTGATCCAGAATAAACACGTTCACTGTCACGTTACTGCTCAGAGACGGACTTCCAGAGTCTGTGGCAACAACGTGGAAATTGAATGTTTTTATGGTTTCAAAGTCAAAACTCTTTAGCGCATAAATCTCTCCATTTTCAGAATTTATATTAATGAAAGATGTATGTTTGTTTTCATCGCTACCGTCTCTCCAAATATGATAACTGAGTACAGCATTTTCATTTGAGTCTTTGTCAAAAGCAGACACAGAAAATAACGATTTGCCCGGAACATTATTTTCCATCACATAAAATGCATAAGGGGAAACTGAGAATTCTGGACTATTGTCATTTACATCTGATACCTGGACAGTTATAGTTTTAACAGTTGACAATGGTGGCTGTCCGGCATCTCGTGCAACTAAAGTGATGTCATACTGAAATTCAGTTTCCCTGTCAAGGGATGTAGTTGTAACTAATGAGTAAATATTATCTTGTGATGATGGCATTAACTTGAAAGGAATGTCATCGGTAAGTGAACAAGAAACTTTGCCATTGAGCCCAGAGTCTAAATCGGAAACACTTATTAAAGCAACTGTTGTCCCTGGTCTTGAGTCTTCTGGAATGGCGATTGAAAATGACGTCACCTCAATTTCCGGTGCATTGTCATTTACATCGACAATTTTAATTAGTACACTTTTATCTGTTGTTAGAGGAAATATTCCTTTGTCAGACGCTTGAATGTCAATCTCATATTTATCTTTCACCTCAAAATCCAAAAGACCCGTCACAATAATTTCTCCAGTGATGGAATTAACTACAAAAAGTTTGCGTAAATTATCATTGACATTATTTCCCAGTGCATAAACTACTTCTCCGTTTCGACCTTCGTCTGAATCAGTGGCGTTCACCTGTATAATTGTTGTGCCTAAATGTGCGTTTTCATTTAATGTAACTGTGTATGCGTCTTTCGTGAATACAGGCACATTATCGTTTATATCCAATATATCAATCAGTATTTCAATTGAGCCTGATTTAGGAGGTCTCCCCCCATCTAAAGCAGTTAATACTAATTTAATGTTGTTTGTTATTTCCCTGTCGAGTGGCTTGTGTAGAATCAGAATGGGAATTTTACCATCTTCTTCACGGTCTTTAATTTCGAGTCGGAAATGATCGTTTTGACTAAGTTTGTAGGTCTGAACCGAATTAATTCCATTGTCAGGGTCACGCGCTGCCTGTAGCGGGTATCTTGCGCCTGGCACAGCAGACTCCCAAATTTCCAGTCGCTTTTCATTCTCGGGAAACAGTGGACTATGATCGTTTATATCCAGTATCTCTACAGTAACATAGTGGATCTCCAGCGGATTTTCTAAAGCGATTTTCAGATTGATTAAACACGGGGTGCTTCTCTCGCACACCTCCTCTCTGTCTATTTTACCGTTCACATACAAAACGCCGTCGTTCTGGTTTACACTAAACAGTGACTCGCCTGAGGTCGATACGATGCGAAATCCTCGTTCCTTTAGGGTTCTGTGATCAATACCCAAATCCTTCGCTATATTTCCCACTGCAGCTCCGTCCTTCTGCTCCTCAGAAATTGAATATCGTATCTGTCCCCAAACTGCTCTCCCGAACAAAAGCGATAGAGCAATGAAAGTGAGTTTCGCATATAGCTCCAGACGATATGACCATCCTCTTTGTTCCATTTTCTGATATTGCTGGAAAAGCTTCCAACGCAATTTCACTGCCAATCTACGAATATTTGTTTTATGGTCCCATCGTTGCTTACCTATAAACTAAAAACGAGTCAGACGATGCAAAGACGCTGTGCTGAATACAGACAAATCCAACAGCACCAGTGGTGAAAATGAAACATACGAGTAAAGACGAGAGGGCGGAACCCCCTAAAAAAAAAAAAAAAAAAACCCTGAGCAACTCCTTGACGTCATAAGCCTTTCTCTAGGTTTACACTGACACCTCGCGTTCTAAATGTTAGTTTCATTGCAGCGTCCAAGAACATTCGATTTTTGGCCAAAAATGCATGCCATTATATCATAATATCCTCATATATCCTTTACATTGAAGAATCCATGCAGGCTGCACCAATTTAAAGTATGGCTTAACGAAAATAAAGAAGAAAAAAGAAAACTATTGATCTCTCTCTCTCTCTCTCTCTCTCTCTCTCTCTCTCTCTCTCTCTCTCTCTCTCTCTCTATATATATATATATATATATATATATATATATATAGCGGCCAAAAGTTTAGAATGATGTACAGATTTTGCTCTTATGGAAAGAAATTGGTACTTTTATTCACCTAAGTGGCATTAAACTGATCACAATGTATAGTCAAGATATTAATAACGTGAAAAATTACTATTACAATTTGAAAAAGAAAAAAAAAAAATCTGAACTTCTTAAACTACTTCAAAGAGTTCTCATCAGAAAATCCTCCACATGCAGCAATGACAGCTTTGCAGATCCTTGTTATTCTAGCTGTCAGTTTGTCCAGATACTCAGGTGACATTTCACCCCACACTTCCTGTAGCACTTGCCATAGATGTGGCTGTCTTGTCGGGCACCTTACAGTCTAGCTGATCCCACAAAAGCTCAATGGGGTTAAGATCCATAACACTCTTTTCCAATTATCTGTTGTCCAATGTCTGTGTTTCTTTGCCCACTCTAACCTTTTCTTTTTGTTTTTCTGTTTCAAAAGTGGCTTTTTCTTTGCAATTCTTCCCATAAGGCCTGCACCCCTGAGTCTTCTCTTTACTGTTGTACATGAAACTGGTGTTGAGCGGGTAGAATTCAATGAAGCTGTCAGCTGAGGACATGTGAGGTGTCTATTTCTCAAACTAGAGACTCTGATGTACTTATCCTCTTGTTTAGTTGTACATCTGGCCTTCCACATCTCTTTCTGTCCTTGTTAGAGCCAGTTGTCCTTTGTCTTTGAAGACTGTAGTGTACACCTTTGTATGAAATCTGCAGTTTTTTTTTTTCAAGCATTGTATAGCCTTCATTCCTCAAAACAATGATTGACTGACAAGTTTCTAGAGAAAGCTGTTTGTTTTTTGACATTTTTGACCTAATATTGACCTTAAGACATGCCAGTCTGCTGCATACTGTGGCAACTCAAAAACAAACACAAAGACAATGTTAAGCTTCATTTAATGAACCAAATATCTTTCAGCTGTGTTTGATATAACGGCAAGTGATTTTCTAGTACCCTATTAGCAATTTAGCATGATTACTCAAGGATAAGGTGTTGGAGTGATGGCTGCTGTCTAGATTTGATCAAAAATGAATTTTTTCAAATAGTGATGGTGCTGTTTTTTACATCAGTAATGTCCTGACTATACTTTTTGATCAGTTGAATGCCACTTTGGTGAATTAAAGTACCAATTTCCTTCCGAAACAGCAAAATCTGCACATTATTCCAAACTTTTGGCCACCGGTGTATGTGTGTGTGTGTGTGTGTATATATATATATATATATATATATATAAAGAGAGAGAGAGAGAGAGAGAGAGAGAGAGAGAGAGAGAAATGTTCAAAATGTTGCATTAAGGAACAGCCGTTTCAGCACCACGGGGAGCGACATTGAGTTTTGTAAGACAAATTCGATACTGCATATGCCTCTCCAGCACACATTCTCTGTTATCATTCTCAGCTTTGTACCAAAACTTTATGAGTAATTTGCTTACCTCTCCAGAATCTCTCCTCCTTCGATCTGGTATCACTAGAGTATTTCTATTACTGCCTGGTGCTATAGTAGATCCAATACTCATTCTGGGTCCAACTAACATGTACCGTTTGTCTCCAGATCTGTACTGGATGCTGTGACACAGAGTCCCGTCGTAATTTGCCTCTTGTAAATACTTGGATGAATAGTCTGTAGATTTGGAGCACTGCATTACAATCAACACGATGATACTGATGAGAAAAAGCACTGAAACCGAGCCCAAAGTGATGATCAAATAAAATGTCACGTTGTTTTCCTCCTCGTCTTTTACTGCGTTTTTAACATCAGAAGCTGCAAAAGCCTCTTTGGGCTCCACAACTTTGACAATCACAGTCGCTGTTGCTGAGAGTGACACGTTCCCATTGTCTTTGACCAGTATGACCAGTTTATGCTGGGCCTCATCTGTTTCTGTGAATGAGCGAAGGGTCCTTATCTGTCCTGTATAGCGGTCCAAACCAAAGAGACTGTGCTCACTAACTTCCTGCAGTGAAAATAATAACCAGCCATTGTATCCTATATCTGCGTCATAGGCTCTGACTTTAGTCACCAAATGACCTGCGTTCACATTGCGGGGAATCTCCTCCACACCCTCAGCAGAACCGTTAGCACTCACTGGATATAAGATCACTGGAACATTGTCGTTCTGATCCAGAATAAACACGTTCACTGTCACGTTACTGCTCAGAGACGGACTTCCAGAGTCTGTAGCGAGCACACAGAATTGAAACGATTTGATTGCTTCGAAATCAAAACTTTTAAGCGCGTTAATAACTCCCGTTTCTGAGTTTATATTCAAGAATGATGTTATGTCGTTCTGTGTACCTGCACCTCTTAATATTTGATACGATATCACCGCATTTTCATTCATATCTTTGTCAGATGCGTTCACAGAGAATATGGACGCTCCAGGGACATTATTTTCAAACAAGTAAAGCTCAAGGACATTACTAGAAAATTCCGGTTGGTTGTCATTCACATCGGCTACCAGTATGCTTAAAGTTTTAATGGATGATAAAGGAGGCTGGCCTAGATCTGTGGCTGTAATTGTGATGTCATAATGGGGCACGAGTTCACGATCTAAATGTCCTTTTGTCACCAATGAGTACATATTGTCTTGAAAAGAGGGTTTCAACTCAAAAGGAACTCTTTCCGACAGGCTACACACAACCTTTCCATTGACACCAGAGTCTTTATCTGAGACACTTATCAATGCAATCACTGTGCCAGGTTTAGAGTCCTCAGCAACAACATTCGATAATGATGTCAGCTCAATGTCAGGCTGATTATCGTTTATATCTTGTATCTTTATAATAACTCGACCTTGGGAAGACAAAGGAGGTTGACCTTTGTCTGAAGCCAGGACATCAAGTTTGTAAACTTCTGTGTCCTCAAAATCTACCTCCCCTTTAACCTTTATTTCGCCTGTAATGCGATCCAGCTGAAATATGTCATAAACTTTGCGCTTTAAAGTTTCACTAAGCGAATATTCAACTTCACTGTTCGAGCCCTCGTCGGTATCGGTTGCCTTTATTTTAATTACTGTTGTTCCGATTAGTGAATCCTCTTGTAAATTGACATAATATGTGTCTTGACTAAACACAGGGCGATTATCGTTAATGTCCAACACTTTGACTGTGATATTGAGGGTTCCTGATTTTGGAGGGTTTCCACCATCGAGGGCCGTCAAAACTAATAAATGTTCTGCCTTATGTTCGCGATCAAGAGGTTTTCTTAACACTAAAAATGGAATTTTCTCTTCATCACTGTTTCTGATGTCAATCTCGAAAATTTCATTCTGACTCAATTTATACAAGCGAACAGAATATGGTGCGGCATCCTGGTCCCGTGCTGCGTGAAGCTGAAAGCTCGTTCCTACAGGGGTGTGTTCTGCAATCTGAACGTGCTGGTTATGCTCAGAAAAACTAGGACTGTTGTCGTTGATATCTGTAATTTCTACTGCAACGTAGTGGATTTCTAAAGGATTTTCGACTGCAGTTTTTAGATTTATTAAGCACGCTCCATTGCCGTCGCAGAGCGCCTCTCGGTCTATCTTTTTATGTATGTACAACTCGCCATTGTTCTGATTTACCTGAAAAAAGGCGTCTTTAGAACCAGAGACGATACGGAATCGTCTGTCCACCAAAGTACTCACGTCAAGTCCCAAATCCTTAGCAATATTTCCCACGACAGATCCCTCTTTCATTTCCTCTGGAACAGTGTATCTTATCTGAGCTGAAACCTGATGTCCGATGCTCAGCAGCAAAGAAAAACACAAAGCAATCCACGAGTACTCCCATATGCTCCTTTGTTCATCCATCCTTATTGATTACTTTTAAACAGCCTAAAACGAGTCGCGGTTGCGTTCAGTTACAAAAAGAGTGTGTTCCCTGTATATGTATATATTCTTCGATAACATAAAACTGTCGAATATTTCCTATAATTCCGGTTCTCCTGATGTACTCATAGCTGCTAACACCGTTTAACTGGACGAAACGGTCATGCGCACCACATATGGGCAGGGCCAAATCTCTACTTTATATCCTTGTCTAACACTGACACCACATGGTAAAAAAATGAGAAGTCAGTAAATCTGAGCTGTCAGGTAAATTTCCAAAACAAAAAACAAAAACTGCAAAATTTCGTAAATGCTTACCACCTTAACACACTTAAAACATTTGTGAAAAATGCTTAAAACCTTAGTGATAATAAGAATACTTTAAGAATATCGTGTGAAAATTAAAAGTTGTGTCATTCTTAATTTACATCATGCTCACACAAATGTGTTTAAACGCATTCAAACCATCTCAGTGTCACGGGAACCAACGTCAGCAGCAAAACGACATCATGAGAATTCGTAGGACTATTACTTTCTACCCCGAGTTAAACTTTAAATTCTGATGACGAGCACTAAATTAACAATTATAAATAATAATAATAATAATAGACACAAAATGAGTAATGCCAAGGCTATTGGGGGAAAAAAATACAGATTTTTATTTAAATGCATCTTACCTCTCCAGAATCTCTCCTCCTGCGATCTGGTATCACTAGAGTATTCCCATTACTGCCCGGGACTATAGTAGATCCAATACTCATTCTGGGCCCAACTAACATGTACCGTTTGTCTCCAGATCTGTACTGGATGCTGTGACACAGAGTTCCGTCGTAATTTGCCTCTTTTAAATACTTGGATGAATAGTCTGTAGATTTGGAGCACTGCATTACAATCAACACGATGATACTGATGACAAAAAGCACTGAAACCGAGCCCAAAGTGATGATCAAATAAAATGTCACGTTGTTTTCCTCCTCGTCTTTTACTGCGTTTTTCACATCAGAAGCTGCAAAAGCCTCTTTGGGCTCCACAACTTTGACAATCACAGTCGCTGTTGCTGAGAGTGACACGTTCCCATTGTCTTTGACCAGTATGACCAGTTTATGCTGGGCCTCGTCCGTTTCTGTGAATGAGCGAAGGGTCCTTATCTGTCCTGTATAGCGGTCCAAACCAAAGAGACTGTGCTCACTAACTTCCTGCAGTGAAAATAATAACCAGCCATTGTATCCTATATCTGCGTCATAGGCTCTGACTTTAGTCAACAAATGACCTGCGTTCACATTGTGGGGAATCTCCTCCACACCCTCAGCAGAACCGTTAGCACTGACTGGATATAAGATCACTGGAACATTGTCGTTCTGATCCAGGATAAACACGTTCACTGTCACGTTACTGCTCAGAGACGGACTTCCAGAGTCTGTAGCGAGCACGTGGAACTGGCCAGTTTTCATGGTTTCAAAATCAAAACTTTTAAGCGCATGGATAATTCCCGTTTCAGAATTAACATTCAGAAATGACGCTATATCGCCTTTTGTTCCATCACCTCTAATTATGTGATAAGAAATTACAGCATTGTCGTTCATATCTTTATCAAGCGCGCTAACAGAAAAAATAGATGCCCCAGGCGGATTATTTTCAAATAGGAAAAGCTCGAGAGGATTTTGAGGAAACTCTGGACTGTTATCGTTCACATCTGACACATCTACGCTTAAAGTCTTCACTGAGGACAGAGGAGGCTGTCCTAGGTCAGTGGCCGTTATTGTGATATCGTAATGCGTAACTAACTCTCTATCTAAACTCCCTTGCGTCACAAGCGAATACATATTTTCCTGAAAAGAAGGTTTTAACTCAAACGGAGCCCCATCAGGCAGCATGCATACTATTTGTCCGTTAGCACCAGAATCTTTATCCATAACACTAATCAATGAAATTACAGTTCCCGGTTTAGAATCCTCAGGGACTAGATTTGAGAGCGACGTGACCTCTATTTCTGGTTTATTGTCATTTATGTCAGTAACTTTTATGACAACTCTACAATTTGTGGTCATGGGGGGCTCTCCGCTATCTGTGGCAGTGACGTCAGCTCTGTATACCTCAGTGTCCTCATAATCAACATCACCTATTACACGAATTTCACCCGTGTTTTTGTCTATTTCAAATGTGTCATAAACTTTTTTCTTTAAGTTGCTAACAAATGCATAGAGCACATGACCGTTCGGCCCTAGATCTGCATCTGTGGCATTGATTTGCAATATCACGTTCCCTACCAGGAGACTTTCAGTAATTGTAACCGAGTAAACGTCTTTACTAAACACTGGTCTGTTGTCATTATTATCGAGCACAGTTATTGTAATGTTCATGACGCCTGATCTCGGTGGATTCCCACCGTCGAGAGCAGTTAACACTAACTGGTGCTTACTATGTCGCTCCCTATCAAGGGGTCTTTGCAGTTTAAGAATGGGGATCTTATTGTCCTCTCCGCCATCTCTAATCTCTAATTCAAAATGTTCGTTATGACTCAGTTTATAGGTACGAAGAGAGTTTCCTCCGGAATCTGGGTCGCGGGCTGCGAGCAACTGAAAATCAGCCCCTGTTAAAGTATTTTCGGCGATCTTCAAATGTTGCTCTTTCTCGGGGAAAACAGGTGCATGATCGTTGATGTCCGTAACCTCAATACCCACATAATGAATTTCGAGAGGATTTTCGATAGCAATTTTGAGATTCACTTGACAAATGTTATTGTCGGCACACAGCTCTTCTCTGTCGATTCTATTTTGAATGTACAAGATTCCATTGTTCTGATTTACCTGAAAAGGAGCATCCTTCGATCCAGAAACGATACGAAACCGTCTGTCCACCAAAGTACTCACATCAAGACCCAAATCCTTAGCGATATATCCCACAACAGATCCCTCTTTCACCTCCTCTGGAATAGAGTATTTTATCTGAGCTGAAACCTGCCGTCCGAAGCTCAGTAGAAACAGCAAACACAGAGCAATCCACCAGGACTCCCATTTGCGCCTTTGTTGTCCGTCTCCCATCGCTAAAATTAAAATTTTTTTTTTTTCCTCACAGCTAAAGAATACACGTAGAGACGTGCATTTCATGTGTCGTATAGAACTGGCTAATTCCAAATAAAGCACTTCTTTGTAACACCAGCACAATTATGTCCGTACGCCTTCGTTCTCCACAGCTCGCCCACACAATGCCCTGCACTACGTCATCACATGAATAGCGGGAAATTCTCACGCAACTTTAGTGCAGCACTGACACCGAGCGGACTTCAGTGTTTAGCACATTATACATACATGTAGAAACATTCAGAGGGTTATTGGCATCAGTGCCAATTTTACATCGTTTTCAATCGCACTATCCTCAGAAATTTAGACTTCACTGCTAAAAGAACAAAAAGTTTGCCCTTTGCACATATGAAGCCGTTGGTCTCACTATGAGCTATTTCAAGTGTCGCCTAGAAAAATAAATGAAAACACTTTACAAGAAAGTCCTATTAGTATATTTTTAAATTAATATTAACCAAGATTAATAAATGCTGTAAATAATATTTTAATTCATGACAGGCAACCTAATGCATTAACAAACGTAAACGAATATAAACTTTTTGTAGTGTTACCCAACAAAGTATACAAAACGAACTGTGTTCAAACAAAGCACAATGTTTGATTATTAAATTAATTCAAATCATTCAATATAAGATATATAATCCACTGACCCCAAATGGTACAAACTAGTAATTATAAATTATTATAAACTTCACATTAGGAAAGAGCAAAAAGACAGCACAACACATATAATTTAAAAACTTGTTACATAAAAAAATGATTTATTTTCACCAATTACTTATGCAATGTTACTATTATACACAGATTTCAATGGTAAAAACTAAAATGAAAAAGTAAGCCGCCAAAATAAAACCAAAGGACCCCTTCAAACATTTCAGAACCATGGACAACGACTGTTTTAGTTAAAGATGATAAGAAGCGTAATAAATTCTTAAGCAACGATAGATAAGGTGTTATTTTGCTAGTCAGAGCAAAACAATATATACTGTATCTAGCATAATGTATGAAACTCTACATTAAAAATATGCAGAGCTCTGATGAAAATGGGCCAAAAAGTGCTAGATTCAATATAATGTTAGCTCTTACCTCTCCAGAATCTCTCCTCCTGCGATCTGGTATCACTAGAGTATTCCCATTACTGCCCGGGACTATAGTAGATCCAATACTCATTCTGGGTCCAACTAACATGTACCGTTTGTCTCCAGATCTGTACTGGATGCTGTGACACAGAGTCCCGTCGTAATTTGCCTCTTGTAAATACTTGGATGAATAGTCTGTAGATTTGGAGCACTGCATTACAATCAACACGATGATACTGATGACAAAAAGCACTGAAACCGAGCCCAAAGTGATGATCAAATAAAATGTCACGTTGTTTTCCTCCTCGTCTTTTACTGCGTTTTTCACATCAGAAGCTGCAAAAGCCTCTTTGGGCTCCACAACTTTGACAATCACAGTCGCTGTTGCTGAGAGTGACACGTTCCCATTGTCTTTGACCAGTATGACCAGTTTATGCTGGGCCTCGTCTGTTTCTGTGAATGAGCGAAGGGTTCTTATCTGTCCTGTATAGCGGTCCAAACCAAAGAGACTGTGCTCACTAACTTCCTGCAGTGAAAATAATAACCAGCCATTGTATCCGATATCTGCGTCATAGGCTCTGACTTTAGTCACCAAATGACCTGCGTTCACATTGCGGGGAATCTCCTCCACACCCTCAGCAGAACCGTTAGCACTGACTGGATATAAGATCACTGGAACATTGTCGTTCTGATCCAGAATAAACACGTTCACTGTCACGTTACTGCTCAGAGATGGACTTCCAGAGTCTGTAGCAACAACTTGGAAATGGAACGTTTTTATAGTTTCAAAGTCAAAACTTTTAAGCGCATAAATAACTCCTGTTTCATGGTTAATATTGAGGAAGGAAGCCATATCACTCTCTGTTCCATTTCCTCTAACGATCTGATATGAGATCGCTGCATTTTCATTAAGATCCTTGTCTGACGCGCTCACGGAGAATACTGATGCTCCAGGCGTGTTGTTTTCCGCCAAATAGAGCTCGAGGGAATTTTTGATAAACTCTGGTTTGTTATCATTTACATCAGCCACCTGCACTATAAAAGTTTTAAAAGAAGAAAGAGCCGGCTGACCCAGATCAGTTGCTTTAATTTTGATTTTATAATCTGAGACAAGTTCTCTGTCCAAGCGCTCTTTAGTAATTAAAGAATACATATTTTCCTGAACAGATGGCTTTAACTCGAACGGAACATTGTCTGAAAGACTACAAACAACTTTACCATTAACACCGGTGTCTTTATCTGATACACTAATCAAAGAGATTACGGTTCCGATTTTGGAATCCTCAGGAATTACGTTCGAAAGTGACGTCACGTCTATCTCCGGATTATTATCATTCTCGTCCGAGATCTTAATAATGACTCTGCAGTCAGTGGTCATTGGCGGTTGTCCCTTATCCGTTGCCTGGACGGTCAACCTATGTATCTCGTTCTCCTCAAAATCAATTGGTTCTTTGATCTGAATTTCACCGGTGACACTATCAAGGCTAAATATTTCATGCACTTTTCGTCTACTAGTTTTACCAAGCGTGTAAATTACCTCCCCATTTAAACCCTGATCAGAATCAGTTGCGTTAACTCGAGCTATTATTGTTCCTACTGCCGTGTTTTCTGGAAGAGTTACAGAATAAATATCTTTGCTACACACAGGGCGGTTGTCGTTGGTGTCAAGAACAGTGATAATAATATTTAAGGTGCCAGACTTTGGGGGTATGCCTCCATCTAATGCAGTTAACACAAGTCTATGCTCTGAATTTTGTTCCCTATCTAAAGGTTTCAGTAAGACTAAAATTGGATATTTATCCTCTTCGTCACCGTCTCTCATTTCGAGCTCAAAGTAATTGTTCTTTGCCAGTTTATATAGTCTAATAGTATTGCTTCCGATGTCAGGATCTCGTGCAGTTTGAAGTTCGAAACGTGAGCCTACAACAGTGCTTTCCGAAATTTCAAAATGCTGTTCTTTCTCGGGGAAACGAGGACTGTGGTCATTCACGTCTGTGATTTCTACTCCAACATAATGTATTTCAAGTGGATTTTCAACGGCGACTTTCAGATTTATCAAGCACACGCTATTTCCGTCACATGCCTCCTCTCTGTCGATTTTCTTATCAACATACAATTCGCCATTGTTTTGATTTACCTGGAAAAGAGCTTCTTTAGATCCAGAGACGATACGAAACCGCCTGTCCACCAGGGTATTCGCATCAAGACCCAAATCCTTCGCAACATTTCCCACAACAGATCCCTGTTTTACCTCCTCTGGAATAGAGTATCTTATTTGGGTTGAAACCTGCTGCCCGAAGCCCAGCAGAAAAGAGAAACACAAAGCAATCCACCAGTACTCCCATCTGCTCCTTTGTCCTCCGGCTTCCATCGTTACGTATTCCTTTAAAACGGCTTGAGACGAGTTGCGAGAATAGACCGCTCATGCATAACGGCGTGTATTCATTGCAATCTCGTCATTTGCAAATAACCAATGTAAATTCGGTCACTACGAAGCTATTATTATGCCTCTCGTGATGTAGAATCGAGCTCCTATCTCTGTGTAAACGAACAATACAGCCATGCGCACCACACATCAATGGGCAGGGCCAAATCTCTACAGCATATCCTTATGTAACACTGACCCCAAATGGTACAAACAAGTTATTATTAATTATTATTAATATCACATTAGGAGAGCACAAAATGGCAGCAGAACACATATAATTTCTAAACGTTTTATATATTTAAAAAAATGGATTAAAAATATTATTTTCACTCATTATGCAAAATCTTATTATACACATATTTTAGTGGTATAAATTAAGCAGAAGTAAAAGTCACCCACCAAAATAAAACGAAAGGACCCCTTAAAGCATTTCAGCACCATGGACAACGACCTTTTCAGTTAAAGAGGGTGAGGAGCTTTATAAATTAAGTTACAGTATTTTTTTAGTCAACGCATACAATATTCAGAATAAAAAATTATTAAAGAAATAATAATAAATAAAAAAAGGCACAGCTCTGATGACCATAGGCAAGAGAAAGTCCTATATTCAATATAAATTTGTGAGCTCTTACCTCTCCAGAATCTCTCCTCCTGCGATCTGGTATCACTAGAGTATTCCCATTACTGCCTGGTGCTATAGTAGATCCAATACTCATTCTGGGCCCAACTAACATGTACCGTTTGTCTCCAGATCTGTACTGGATGCTGTGACACAGAGTCCCGTCGTAATTTGCCTCTTGTAAATACTTGGATGAATAGTCTGTAGATTTGGAGCACTGCATTACAATCAACACGATGATACTGATGACAAAAAGCACTGAAACCGAGCCCAAAGTGATGATCAAATAAAATGTCACGTTGTTTTCCTCCTCGTCTTTTACTGCATTTTTCACATCAGAAGCTGCAAAAGCCTCTTTGGGCTCCACAACTTTGACAATCACAGTCGCTGTTGCTGAGAGTGACACGTTCCCATTGTCTTTGACCAGTATGACCAGTTTATGCTGGGCCTCGTCTGTTTCTGTGAATGAGCGAAGGGTCCTTATCTGTCCTGTATAGCGGTCCAAACCAAACAGACTGTGCTCACTAACTTCCTGCAGTGAAAATAATAACCAGCCATTGTATCCTATATCTGCGTCATAGGCTCTGACTTTAGTCACCAAATGACCTGCGTTCACATTGCGGGGAATCTCCTCCACACCCTCAGCAGAACCGTTAGCACTGACTGGATATAAGATCACTGGAACATTGTCGTTCTGATCCAGAATAAACACGTTCACTGTCACGTTACTGCTCAGAGATGGACTTCCAGAGTCTGATGCGAGCACGTGAAATTGAAAAGATTTCACCGTTTCATAGTCAAAACTTTTGAGCGCATGAATTACGCCCGTTTCTGAATTAATGTTCAGGAATGAAGCCATATCATTCGGTGTTCCGTCACGTCTAATTACGTGATATGAAATTAAAGCATTATCATTCATATCTTTGTCAAACGCGGTTACGGATAATATAGAAGCACCTGGGACGTTGTTTTCCATCAGATAGAGTTCCAGGGGATTTTGAATAAAATCAGGACTGTTGTCATTAACATCCGACACTTGTACGGTTAGTGCTTTTAACGAGGTTAGAGGAGGCTGACCTAGGTCTGTCGCAATTATTGTGATCTCATATTGAGACATCGCTTCTCTGTCTAAAAGCGTTTTGGTTACCAAGGAATACATATTGTCTTGAACAGACGGTTTAAGTTCAAATGGCACATTAGAAGACAAAGTGCACACAACTTTGCCATTTGCACCAGAGTCTTTATCTGAAACACTAATAAGCGAAATAACAGTTCCAGATTTTGAATCTTCAGCAATAACATTAGAAAGTGATGTAATCTCTATTTCAGGGGTGTTATCGTTCACATCTAATATTTTCACTATAACTCTGCAGTCTACTGTATTTGGTGGGGTTCCCTTATCAGAGGCGAACACATCTAGGCCGTAAACCTCTGCATTTTCAAAATCAATTTGACTTTTAACTCGAATTTCTCCAGATACACTGTCCAACACAAAAAAGTCATTAACTTTACTATTTATATTGCCGCCAAGGGTATAATTCACTTCACCGTTTAAACCCTCATCAATATCAGTGGCGTTAACCTTTGCCACAATGGTGCCAATTGGTACATTTTCTTGTAAATTAACAGTGTAAACCTCTTGACTAAATACAGGGCGATTGTCATTGTTATCGAGAACCGTGACGGTTATATTTAATATTCCTGACTTAGGTGGACTTCCACCATCAGCGGCTGTTAATATTAAGCTATGTTCAGCCCGATTTTCTCTATCCAGTGGCCTCCGCAAGAGCAAAAAAGGACTTTTTTCGTTGACCCTGTCTCTTACTTCCAAGTCAAAATGTTCGTTTTGGCTCAGCTTATATGATCGCACAGAATTCACACCAATATCGGGATCGCGCGCAGCTTGTAACTGGAAGCGCGCTCCTAGCTGTGTGTTTTCTGCCATTACGACTCTTTGTTTTTCTTCTGGAAATCGAGGAGAGTGATCGTTCACATCCGTAATCTCAACTGCAACATAATGGACCTCTAAAGGATCTTCAACGACTGTCTTAATGTTCACAACACATGCCGTATTTCCGTCACACAGCTCCTCTCTGTCGATTCGCTTATGTACATATAAAATGCCATTGTTCGAATTTACCTTAAAAAGCGATTCCTCAGATCCAGAAACAATACGAAACCGTCTGTCCACTAATACGTTGATATCAAGACCCAAATCCTTCGCAATATTTCCCACAACAGATCCCTCTTTGACCTCCTCTGGAATAGAGTATCTTATTTGGGCTGAAACCTGCTGTCCGAGGCACAGACATAGAGCAATCCACCAGTACTTCCATCTGCGCCTTTGTTTCTCGGATCCCATATTAAACGATGCACCAATATAGTTTTTCTTGCAAAATGTCAAGTTTGACTTCAAGGTACGAGTTTAAGCCTGCATGTCTGGCGAAATTATCTTATAAAGAACGAAACATACGGGTCCGTTATTTTAGGACGCAAGCTCTCTTGCTAGCCGTTCGGTGTAAACCCTGTACAGAAAAAGAAAAACAGACCTGCGCATCGTGTACCGATGGGCAGGACAAAATCTCCTTTCACCCTATGTTACACTGACACCGTCTGGTACGAAGTGATACTAAATCTCTCTCTCTCTCTCTCTCTCTCTCTCTCTCTCTCTCTCTCTCTCTCTCTCTCTCTCTCTCTCTCTCTCTCTCTCTCTCTTATTTTTTTATTTTGGAGAAGTGCTTACCAATGTCAACAACCGCTTGCAAAAATTCTTCAAAACCACAACAACAGCTTAGACTTCTCACTGTGTAGCCTATAAGAGTCAAGTCAGTCAAGTCGTTTTTATTTGTATTGCGCTTTTCACAATACACACTGTTATAAAGCAGCTTTATAGAAAATCATACTGCGATGCCCTAAAATTCCCTATTGTGCAGTTTAAAACGTCATTGAAAATCATACCTTAAAATTGTATGTCTTTAGGCCCACAGTGAGCAAGCCATGGCGACTGTGGCACGGAACGTAAAACTCCATAAGATGTTGGATGTTAGTTAGTGGAGGAAAAATAAAAAACCTTGGGATAAAACAGGCTCAGCTAGGGGAGCCAGTTCCCCTCTAGCTATACAGCGTGGACATAATGGCAGTATTGGTTAGCTATGTGTTATACAAGTCATGTATATAGTAAGTAAACAGTAGAGTTTTTGGTATGCAATGTTTATAATGACTGTTTTTCAAAAAAGAAAAAATGAGAGGATGGTAAATGAATGACAATAACTGCAAGAGAAAATTTGAGTTTCCCGTACCACGGATAGTACCACACAGCAAACGCATTATACATTGTAGGCCTCCAATGCAAAATCCATTCCAAGCATGTTAACTGATAAAAACGTCGAGTCAGTTCGAGCAACACGAAAAAAAAAAAAAAAAAAAAAACGCACGCGCGCACTCACAGCACTCTTAAAATCAAGTTAGAAGCTGCAAAAGGGCTCTTACCTCTCCAGAATCTCTCCTCCTGCGATCTGGTATCACTAGAGTATTCCCATTACTGCCCGGGACTATAGTAGATCCAATACTCATTCTGGGTCCAACTAACATGTACCGTTTGTCTCCAGATCTGTACTGGATGCTGTGACACAGAGTCCCGTCGTAATTTGCCTCTTGTAAATACTTGGATGAATAGTCTGTAGATTTGGAGCACTGCATTACAATCAACACGATGATACTGATGACAAAAAGCACTGAAACCGAGCCCAAAGTGATGATCAAATAAAATGTCACGTTGTTTTCCTCCTCGTCTTTTACTGCGTTTTTCACATCAGAAGCTGCAAAAGCCTCTTTGGGCTCCACAACTTTGACAATCACAGTCGCTGTTGCTGAGAGTGACACGTTCCCATTGTCTTTGACCAGTATGACCAGTTTATGCTGGGCCTCGTCTGTTTCTGTGAATGAGCGAAGGGTTCTTATCTGTCCTGTATAGCGGTCCAAACCAAAGAGACTGTGCTCACTAACTTCCTGCAGTGAAAATAATAACCAGCCATTGTATCCTATATCTGCGTCATAGGCTCTGACTTTAGTCACCAAATGACCTGCGTTCACATTGCGGGGAATCTCCTCCACACCCTCAGCGGAACCGTTAGCACTGACTGGATATAAGATCACTGGAACATTGTCGTTCTGATCCAGAATAAACACGTTCACTGTCACGTTACTGCTCAGAGACGGACTTCCAGAGTCTGAAGCGAGCACGTGGAATTGGATTGTTTTTAAGGTTTCAAAGTCAAAACTCTTTAGTGCATAAATTACACCTGTCTCCGAATTAATATTCAAGAAAGACGACATATCATCCTGTGTTCCATCACCTCTAATTATGTGATATGATATCACGGCGTTTTCAGCTGTGTCGCTATCAGAGGCGCTCACTGACATTACTGACGAACCTGCAGCATTATTTTCCATTAGGTAGAGCTCTAGAGGATTTATTGCAAATTCCGGGGCGTTGTCATTCACATCAGAAATCTGCACGCTTAGAGTTGTCAGTGACGTCAAAGACGGCTGTCCTAAGTCAGAAACTGTTATTTTAATATCATACTGTGAATCAGTTTCCCTATCTAAGCGACCATGTGTTACTAAAGAGTACATATTGTCTTTGAAGGAAGGCTTTAGCTCAAAGGGAACATTTTTGTTTAACTGACAAATCACTTTACCGTTAATACCGGCGTCTTTATCAATCACACTGATAAGAGAAATAACCGTTCCAGGCTTTGAATCTTCTGGGATGTTCTTGGAAAGTGACGTAATCTCGATCTCAGGCTTGTTGTCATTGACATCAATAATCTTAATATTAACTCTGCAGTTTGCAGTCATTGGCGGATGCCCCTTATCTGACGCCTGAATATCGAGTTTATAAACTTCTGTTTCTTCAAAATCCACTTCCCCCTTCACACGTATTTCACCTGTAACCTTATCGAGTTCAAAGACCTCATGCACTTTGCTGTTTAATGTTATAAAGCTGTATTCGATATCACTGTTTGAGCCCTCATCCTTATCAGTTGCATTTACTTGAATCACTACAGTGCCAACAACTGAGTTCTCCAGTAGTGTCACAGAATATGTCTCTCGGCTAAACACAGGGCGATTATCATTTATATCGAGAACGGTAACTGTTATATTAAGAGTCCCAGACCTCGGAGGTGACCCTCCGTCAACTGCTGTTAAAAGCAGCTTGTATGTCGTTGTTATCTCCCTGTCACTAGCTTTTTTCAGAACTAAAAAAGGCATCTTATCCTCATCACTCTCTCGAACTCTAATTTCAAAATGATCATTAGGACTTAATTTGTAAAAACGGACCGAATTCGCTCCCGAATCGGGATCTCTGGCAGCCTGTAACTGATAATCAGCGCCAGGCAGCGTATTTTCAGAAATGTTCAGCCTTTGCTCTTTATCAGAAAAGCTAGGAGAGTGATCATTTATATCCGTTATTTCTATCTCTACATAATGTATCTCCAGAGGAGTTTCAACAACGGTTTTTAAGTTTACCATGCAGACACCGCTGCCAACACATAAAGTCTCTCTGTCGATTTTCTTACGAACGTACAAAACGCCATTTTCCTGATTTATCTGAAAAAGCTCTTCCTTAGATCCCGAAACGATTCGGAACTGTCTGTCCACCAAGCTACTTACTTCAAGACCCAAATCCTTTGCAATATTTCCCACAGTGGATCCTTCTTTCACCTCCTCAGGGATAGAGTATCTTATCTGAGCTGAAGCCTGCTGTCCGAAGCACAGAAAACAAGAAAAACACAGAGCCACCCAGCAATACTCCCATATGCGCCTTTGTCTTCCTCCTTCCATTGCGAACGATTACCACACGGTTATTCCAGGGATAAAAATTAATAGCCAATATCCATGGTTACTATATGCCGAAGTTGAATGTTTACGTTAAATACATCATGAGCAAATTTGGAAAAATTTAATCAATCTGTACCGACACTATGGCATAAATGTGTTACTGTTCACGCATTATGAGCCTTCCCCGTGCATGTGAGGAACAATAAAGCTCTATTCGCGTCATCATCAGGGGGCAGGACTCAATAGCATGGAAAAAATCCTGTAGAGCAACACTGACATCAAGCGGTTTAAAACAATCGAAAATATTTTTTAAAGCATCTGCCAGTCTTGAAAAAATTACAGAAAAGATGTATGCTGCCTTCAAGTGCACCATGGAAGATCCTACGTTCCAGTCGGGCATTCGTTATTAAGGAAGAAGCCAAATTAAACAAACACGCAATGAACGATGGCAAAAACTTTTTTTTATTTTTTTATTTTTTATTTATTATTACTATTATTTTGTCTGTTGTACTAGTGAATGAGCATAAGTGGATACACTTGGTTTACACTACTTTTATGATTTCTTAATGGTCTAACAAATTAATTTGCATAAAATAAACCGCTAAGGGTGAGTCATGTTAACATATTTAATAAAAATAGCCTCTATTATTAAAAAAAAAAGTATTAAAACTGACAATGCTAGATCATTGCTTTCTATCATATTTCATTTCGAACCAGCCCTTCAACTCTGTTATCAACTAGAATTCCGAGTTTCCCCATTGTAAGTGCAACTTCTCTTAATCATGTTTGAAATTCATAATTACGGTCCAACTCCACTTGAAGACCGCATTAAAGTCAGTGATGACGTAAATCTACTTTCTGTACATGAATGGCATTCACAACAAACCTTTAAGCATTTTGTGTGTGATTTTACGCCCATTCTCGGGGAAATGCAACTGATTTCAGCACCAACACAGCGGACAGCTCCCTGCGTGTTCTGACTTACTACACAAGCAGAAAATCATAACCATGTAAAACAAATAATCTACATTTTTAAACAGCTTACAGGCTAACTAGTGGCTCTTTAGCAATATGATAAACATTTTGTAGAAATAACAATTATAAGGTAAATAAAAAAAAAAATAAAAAAACAAGATATACTAAAAAACAGTAGTGATTGTAGAATAAATTCGTTCATTCTTACCTCTCCAGAATCTCTCCTCCTGCGATCTGGTATCACTAGAGTATTCCCATTACTGCCCGGGACTATAGTAGATCCAATACTCATTCTGGGTCCAACTAACATGTACCGTTTGTCTCCAGATCTGTACTGGATGCTGTGACACAGAGTCCCGTCGTAATTTGCCTCTTGTAAATACTTGGATGAATAGTCTGTAGATTTGGAGCACTGCATTACAATCAACACGATGATACTGATGACAAAAAGCACTGAAACCGAGCCCAAAGTGATGATCAAATAAAATGTCACGTTGTTTTCCTCCTCGTCTTTTACTGCGTTTTTCACATCAGAAGCTGCAAAAGCCTCTTTGGGCTCCACAACTTTGACAATCACAGTCGCTGTTGCTGAGAGTGACACGTTCCCATTGTCTTTGACCAGTATGACCAGTTTATGCTGGGCCTCATCTGTTTCTGTGAATGAGCGAAGGGTCCTTATCTGTCCTGTATAGCGGTCCAAACCAAACAGACTGTGCTCACTAACTTCCTGCAGTGAAAATAATAACCAGCCATTGTATCCTATATCTGCGTCAAAGGCTCTGACTTTAGTCACCAAATGACCTGCGTTCACATTGCGGGGAATCTCCTCCACACCCTCAGCAGAACCGTTAGCACTGACTGGATATAAGATCACTGGAACATTGTCGTTCTGATCCAAAATAAACACGTTCACTGTCACGTTACTGCTCAGAGACGGACTTCCGGAGTCTGTAGCGAGCACGTGAAACTGAAACTTTTTTACAGTTTCAAAGTCAAAACTTTTGAGCGCACTAATTACGCCCGTTTCTGAATTAATATTGAGAAAGGAAGCCATATCACTTTGTGTTGGATCGCCTCTCATAATGTGATATGCAACAATTGCATTTTCATTTGTGTCTTTGTCTGTGGCGCTCACAGATAATATGGACTCCCCAGGTCGATTATTTTCATATATGTAAATCTCAAGAGGGCTGCTTGGAAATTGCGGTGTATTATCATTAACATCGGACACCTCTATGTTTAGAGGTTTTGACGCTGAAAGAGCTGGACTGCCCAAATCAGTTGCTGTTATTTTGATGTCATAATGGGACGCAACTTCCCGGTCTAAACTCTCTTTGGTTACTAGAGAATACATGTTTTGCTGGACATATGGCTTCAGTTCAAAGGGTACGCCCCCTGACAAGCTACAGACAACTTTACCGTTTATCCCTGAATCTTTGTCCGTTATGCTAATTAGAGAAATGACAGTACCGGGCTTTGCGTCTTCAGAAATAATATTAGAAAGCGACGTTATTTCGATCTCGGGTTCGTTGTCATTAACATCTATAATCTTAATGATAACTCTGCAGTCAGTATTCATGGGAGGGCGTCCCTTATCAGATGCCTTTATATTCAGACTATAAATTTCATTATCTTCAAAATCAATTTGGCCTTTGACACGTATTTCTCCTGTAACCCTGTCCAACTCAAAAATATCATGTACTTTACGCTGTACATTTCTTCCGTAAGTATATTCAACATCTCCATTAACGCCCTCATCTGGGTCAGTTGCATTTACAAATGTAACCGTAACCCCGGGAGAAGCGTTCTCGTTTAGCGTAATAGTGTATGTGTCTCGGTTGCATATTGGACGGTTGTCGTTTACATCGAGGACCGTGACTGTTATATTTAGAGTGCCTGACTTTGGTGGATTTCCACCATCTATGGCAGTCAGAGTTAAAACATGTTTCTCTTGACTCTCCCTGTCTAAGGGTTTCTGTAAGACCAGAAAAGGACTTTTATCCCCGTATTCGCCGTCCCTTATCTCTATATCAAAATGGTCATTTTGCGCTAGCCGATAAGATCGAATAGAATTAATGCCAACATCCAAATCCCTTGCGGTTGGAAGATCGAAACTAGTGCCTTTTATCGTGTTTTCTGCGATTTCAATTTGTAGTTCTTTTTCGGGAAATGAAGGGAAATGGTCGTTTACATCTGTTATCTCAACCTCAACATAATGAACTTCTAATGGATTTTCAGCCGCAATCTTAAGGTTTAGCAAACATGCGGCATTGCTATCACAAATCTCCTCCCGGTCGATTTTCTTATGAACATACAAGAAGCCATTGTTCTGATTTACCTGGAAAAAGGAGTCCTTAGATCCTGAAACAATACGGAACCGTCTGTGTTCTAACGAACCGACATCAAGACCGAGATCCTTCGCAATATTTCCCACAAGGGATCCATCCTTTACCTCCTCCGGAATGGAGTATCTTATCTGAGCTGTAACCGGCTGCTTAAAGCCCAGCAGAAAAGAGAAACACAAAGCAATCCACCAGTACTCCCATCTGCGCCTTTGTCCCACGTCTTTCATCACGAGCGATTACAGAATAGTATTCCAGAGCTAGACATAAATCATCTGTGAGCAGACACAACAGGAATACATGCGCAGATTCTGCATTGAGGTAAATAGTTAAAAGTATGTTCTATATCGTATCGTCAGCCCACCGTACCACTGTATTTTTCCTCGGTTCACATCGGTCCCTCAGATGTGAAGAACAATACAGCACTGCGCACGTCATCATCAGGGGCCGGGCATAATCTCTCTAACATATCCTTGAGCAATACTGACATCGAGTGGTCTACTGTCCATTTCAGAAAACAAATATTTTAAATGTAATGACGAACGTTGAAGACTTCAGCAGCTCTATAGGTGCACAGACTAAAATGTTGCATTGTAAGAACTGCATACTTGGCAACAAAAGTTATGGTCAGCCTTCTCTTGAGTCAATTACAAGAATATTTTCGTGTGAAAACACTATTATAATCTTGAATATCATCATATCTTAGAACATAGCAAAGTACAAGCACAACAAGGACATAAATATAATAACGCAAAACGCGAGGACTTATATACCGCAAACTATATTATATGATATGATATTATATTATATTATATTAAGATACGCCAAAACAAAATAATAACAATAAAAATAAATAAATAAATAAAGTGAAATTATGAGTCACTGATCTCAATGCTGAAGTTTTAAATTAATTCTTACCTCTCCAGAATCTCTCCTCCTGCGATCTGGTATCACTAGAGTATTCCCATTACTGCCCGGGACTATAGTAGATCCAATACTCATTCTGGGTCCAACTAACATGTACCGTTTGTCTCCAGATCTGTACTGGATGCTGTGACACAGAGTCCCGTCGTAATTTGCCTCTTGTAAATACTTGGATGAATAGTCTGTAGATTTGGAGCACTGCATTACAATCAACACGATGATACTGATGACAAAAAGCACTGAAACTGAGCCCAAAGTGATGATCAAATAAAATGTCACGTTGTTTTCCTCCTCGTCTTTTACTGCGTTTTTCACATCAGAAGCTGCAAAAGCCTCTTTGGGCTCCACAACTTTGACAATCACAGTCGCTGTTGCTGAGAGTGACACGTTCCCATTGTCTTTGACCAGTATGACCAGTTTATGCTGGGCCTCGTCTGTTTCTGTGAATGAGCGAAGGGTCCTTATCTGTCCTGTATAGCGGTCCAAACCGAAGAGACTGTGCTCACTAACTTCCTGCAGTGAAAATAATAACCAGCCATTGTATCCTATATCTGCGTCATAGGCTCTGACTTTAGTCACCAAATGACCTGCGTTCACATTGCGGGGAATCTCCTCCACACCCTCAGCGGAACCGTTAGCACTGACTGGATATAAGATCACTGGAACATTGTCGTTCTGATCCAGAATAAACACGTTCACTGTCACGTTACTGCTCAGCGATGGCGCTCCTGAATCCTTTGCAATAACTTGGAGCTGAAACTTTCTTATTATTTCAAAATCAAAGCTTTTTAAAGCGTAAATAACACCCGTTTCAGAGTTCATGTTCAATAATGAAGCCATATCACTTTGTGCACTTTCTCCTCTCACAATATTATAAGTAATCATTGCGTTTTCATTTAAATCTTCATCGGAGGCACTCACAGAAAATATAGAAGCACCAGGTGCGTTATTTTCTACTAAATATAATTCAAGCGGGTTTTGAGAAAATACTGGGCTGTTATCATTAACATCTGAAACATGCACGCTTAGTGATTTAATGGCGGATAAAGGAGGATGTCCTAAGTCAGTAACTGTTATTGTGATGTCGTAATGGGACTGAAGTTCTCGATCTAGTTTTCCCTTCGTGACCAGGGAATAAATATTATCTTGAAATGATGTCTTCAGCTCAAAAGGAACATCATCAGAGATAGTTGGTACTACTTTTCCATTAATACCAGAATCCTTGTCGCTAATGCTTATCAGTGAAATTACAGTCCCAGGTTTAGAATCTTCAGAAACAACACTGGAAAGCGATGTTACGTCTATTTCAGGGTCATTATCATTTATATCTATTATCTTAATAGTAACGACAGATTCAACGATCCATGGAGGTTGGCCTTTATCTGATGCCTGCACGTCTAATTTGTACACCTCTGTTTCCTCAAAGTCCAGTTGACTTTTTATACGAATTTCTCCTGTGAGACTATCCAGTTTAAACAGATCGTAGACTTTACGCTTCAGATTTCTTCCAAATGCGTATTCTACAACGCCATTTGAACCTTCGTCCAAGTCAGTTGCGTTAAGTTTGACCAGGACTGTTCCGATAGCAGCATTTTCTTTTACCGAGACAGAATAGGTGTCTTGACTGAACACAGGTCGATTATCATTAATATCAAGAACTGTGATAATTATGTTAAGAGTGCCTGATCTTGGTGGATTTCCACCATCGACTGCAGTCAATATTAATCTATGCTCTGCTGTGTTTTCACGGTCCAATCCTTTCTTTAAAACTAAAAGCGGTATTTTCTCCTCATCTCTGTCCTTTGTCTCAACATCGAAATGCTCGTTCTGACTCAGTTTATATGACCGGACATTATTCGCTCTTGTATCAGCATCTCGAGCAGGCAGTATTTGGAAACGTGTCCCTGTGGGTGTGTGTTCCGCAATATCGAAATGCTGCTCCTCTTCTGTGAATGTGGGGGAATTATCATTAACATCAGTTACCTCTACTCCGACGTAATGTATTTCCAAAGGCTCTTCCACTACCATTTTTAGGTTAATCAAGCATGGGCCATTTCCATCACAAATCTCCTCTCTGTCAATTTTCCTATGAACAGACAAGACGCCATTGTTTTGATTTACCTGTAAAAGGGCGTCATTTGATCCAGAGACAATACGGAACCTTCTGTTAACTAAGGTGCTGATGTCAAGACCCAAATCCTTAGCAATATTTCCTACAGCGGATCCTTCTTTCAATTCCTCTGGAATAGTGTACCGTATCTGAGCTGAGACCTCCTGCCCGAAGCTCAACATCAAAGAGAAACACAGAATAATCCACCAGTACTCCCATCTGCGCCTTTGTCCTCCGCCTTTCATGATGAACGATTACAGAGATTGTTCCAAGGCCAGAAATGTATCTTCGACGAATACAAACAACACTATAAATTCTAATAAATATGCATCATGCATTAGTGTAAATAAACCTTTTTTTACACTGCGAACAGAGCGCATTATTTAATGCCGCCACAGATCGTACCTTCTCCTCGGATAAGAACAATACAAGCTTACGCGTCATCATTATGGGCATGACTTGAAACCCTCATGCAAAACATAGAGCAACACCGACATCGAGTGGAACATTCATTCATGCATGCATGCATTCATTCATTCATTCATTCATTCATCCACTTCTTTCTTTCTTTCTTTCTTAATTTCTTTCTCTTTCAGAATTGGACCAAGTGCTTCAAGCAAGTGTAATAACGTGATTGTAATGGCTGGAATTCTGAATAGCACTTTTAAGAAATGATTTGGCGTTTGATGCATGCGTATGTTTTACGTTGTCAAAAAAATAAATAAATAGAATAAAAAAAATAATAATAATAAACAAAAAAAAAAAAAAAAATCAGCATCGAAGCGTCAGACAGCTCCTACCTCTTACAAAATTATTACCCAGCATATACAATATAATGTATTTTGTTACAAGGTCACAACAACTTTATATGAATAAATACATTTATATGAATAAAAATGCAATAATAATAATAATTTCGCAAATGTGTTAAAATGCACCTTACCTCCCCAGAATCCCTCCTCCTGCGATCTGGTATCACTAGAGTATTTCTATTACTGCCCGGGACTATAGTAGATCCAATACTCATTCTGGGCCCAACTAACATGTACCGTTTGTCTCCAGATCTGTACTGGATGCTGTGACACAGAGTCCCGTCGTAATTTGCCTCTTGTAAATACTTGGATGAATAGTCTGTAGATTTGGAGCACTGCATTACAATCAACACGATGATACTGATGACAAAAAGCACTGAAACCGAGCCCAAAGTGATGATCAAATAAAATGTCACGTTGTTTTCCTCCTCGTCTTTTACTGCGTTTTTCACATCAGAAGCTGCAAAAGCCTCTTTGGGCTCCACAACTTTGACAATCACAGTCGCTGTTGCTGAGAGTGACACGTTCCCATTGTCTTTGACCAGTATGACCAGTTTATGCTGGGCCTCGTCTGTTTCTGTGAATGAGCGAAGGGTCCTTATCTGTCCTGTATAGCGGTCCAAACCAAAGAGACTGTGCTCACTAACTTCCTGCAGTGAAAATAATAACCAGCCATTGTATCCTATATCTGCGTCATAGGCTCTGACTTTAGTCACCAAATGACCTGCGTTCACATTGCGGGGAATCTCCTCCACACCCTCAGCAGAACCGTTAGCACTCACTGGATATAAGATCACTGGAACATTGTCGTTCTGATCCAGAATAAACACGTTCACTGTCACGTTACTGCTCAGAGACGGACTTCCAGTGTCTGAAGCAACAACTTGAAACTGGAATGTTTTGGCAGCTTCAAAATCAAAACTTTTCAGTGCATAAATATTTCCAGTGTCCGAATTAATGTTTAGAAAAGATGTTACATCACCTTGATTTAGGTTATATATTATTGCAGCATTTTCGTTTAAATCTTTGTCAAAGGCAGTGATGGAGAATATAGAAGCTCCAGGGGCATTGTTTTCAGGTAAATAGAGCTCAAATGAAGTCTGAGTAAACTCTGGGAAGTTATCATTCACATCAGAGACCTGTATGTTTAATGTTTTAGAAGATGACTGAGGTGGATGTCCCAAGTCAGTGGCTGTTATTGTGATTTCATAACCTGTCGTCACTTCTCTATCTAAACGCCCCTTTGTCACTAACGAATAAATGTTTTCTTTAAATGACGATTTCAGCTCAAAGGGTATATTTTGGGGTAATGTACAGATAACTTTTCCATTGACACCGGAGTCCTTATCTGAAACACCGATTAAGGCTATGGCTGTCCCAGGATTAACATTTTCAGACACGACACTGGAAAGTGATGTTATCTCAATTTCTGGAGAATTGTCATTAACATCTTCAACTTTAATGCTGAGTTCTGCTTCAGCTATAAGAGAAGGCAGACCTTTATCTGAGGCCTGTACGTCCAATTTAAAGACACCTGTTTCCTCAAAATCTACACTCCCTTTCACTTTTAAGTCACCTGTGATCTTGTCAAGCATAAAGAGGTCGTGGATTTTCCTATCCACATTTTCTCCTAACGAATACTCAATTTCGCCATTCATTCCATCATCTAAATCAGTTGCGTTAATTGTAATTATCACGGTGCCCAAAGGTGCATTTTCCCGGAGTGTTGCGGAGTATGATTCGCGACTGAAGACGGGCCGGTTATCATTTATATCTGCTACAATAACAGTTATGTTAAGAGTCCCTGATTTCGGTGGGTTTCCACCATCTGTAGCTGTCAGTCTGAGTCTATGTGTGCTCTGCCTTTCTCTGTCCAGCGCTTTCTTTAAAACTAAAAACGGTATTTTTGTACCATGCCTTTCTCGAACGTCGATATCAAATAGTTCATTCGGACTTAATTTATAGTATCGAACCGTGTTCATTCCCAGATCAGGGTCTCGGGCAGTCTGGACTTGAAAACGTGTTCCCAACAGTGTGTGTTCAGCTATTTCAAATTGCTGCTCAGATCTCGGGAAAATGGGTGGATTATCGTTTACATCGGTTATTTCCACTTCTATGTAATGCACCTCCAAAGGGTTTTCAATGACGCTTTTCAAATTTATCGAACAAACAGCGTTTCCATCACACAGCTGCTCCCTGTCGATTCTCTTATTAACATACAACTCGCCATTGTTCTGATTTACCTGGAAAAGAGCGTCATCGGGCCCAGAAACAATACGGAACCGTCGGTGCACCAGATTACTGATATCAAGGCTCAAATCCTTAGCAATATTTCCCACAACAGATCCCTCTTTTACCTCCTCTGGGACAATGTATTTGATCTGAGCCGTAGCCAGCTTCCCGAAGCATAGCAGAAAATAGAGAGTAATCCACCAGTTCGACCGTCTCTTCCATTGTCCTTCGGCTTCCATCGCAAATAACGATATTCGAATCATTTCTGACTATAATTGCTCCTCTGTTGAATCACTAGCTCTTCCTGATATCTGATTTCAAGTACATTATCGAGCAATGGGCTTGCAAAATAACGATACGATAAAATTGACCGTCACTCTGCTTCAAACGCACGGTAAGCCTGTCCCTCTGTCTGCACAAAACAGTGCTGTGATTCTCATTATTTGATGGGGCAGGGCTTACAACTGAACTGTACCCTAGAGTTACACTGACACCGTGTGGAGTGGATTCGGTTGTGCAAAAACAAAATGCGCTTTACATTTTAATTGGATGGCTTAAACAAAAAACATAAAAAACAAAAACAAACAAAAAATAACAATATACGTTATTTCCTCAGCTGCCACAGCAATACCTTCAAAGCAAAATAAATAAATAAATACAAATATAAAAAAGTGTTTCAGCAACGGAAACTTCACTCCCTACAAAATACAATGTGTACATAGGCTTAAGCTTTCCTCGGCGTGTCATTCATACATTGAAAAGACAATCAGCTCATTTTGATGTATTCCAAAATTAACAGTTTATTTCGATCACAGATTGCACTTGATGCCTAAAAGATACGGACAACAGAGACACAATATTCGACTCTCAAATGCAACAAAAAGTAGACCAGTGAGTCATCAAGAAACCTTATAGTAATTTAAAAATAAATAAATTAAAACAGACAACAAGAGCTGTAAGTGAACAGGCACTAAAAAAAATATTCCACCTAAATTTACATTTTAGATCGATTGTAATATTAGTGTGTTGGTGTCCTTGGGAGATAGTATTAATGCATAAATAAACCCATGAACACTATCGAGTTCTTTCTCAAAAGTTCACTCTGTTCTGTTCGAGAGAGTTCGGTGGTGAACTTGAGAGAATAAAGACAAAGTATTCTGTCTCTCCAAAACTCACATCAAAATAAAAATCATTTCTAAATACCATGTAATCCAATACTCAAATACAAAATAAATTCCTTATTTAACATAAAATCTGAAATATTTACTCAGCATACATACTAACTGTACTAAATTAATCAGCCAGTCTTACCTCTTCTAGAATCAAGAAATTTCACTCGTTGTTATGCAGTTATATTAATCTATGCTCTTTGATATAGGAATATGTAGAGATATATTGGCTATGACGGATGTGTAGTTACTATTGGGGGAACAAATTATCGTCTTATTTTTTGAGGAAAGAACTGAAAAATATAAAATAATAATAATTTATGAAAAGACAGCTCTCCGAACTCGGAACATAGCAGCAGTTTATATATTTTACACAATGTGTTTACAGTGTTCCTGTGGCTCAACTGTTTAAGCATTGTGTGAGGAACGCCAAGGTCATGGTTTCGATTCGCAGACAAACAGTCAAACATGCTGATAAAATGTACATTGGGTAAAAGCGTCTACCAAATACATACATGTAGCCTAACGTTACTTTCAGCACCACGGACAGCTCATCAAAGACAACGGACAAGTGCACACATAAGAGTCATTCCACAAAAAGAAGAGAGAAAATGCCATAACCCAACGTACTGTACGTATTCAACAGTTAAAATGCATCTTACCTCTCCAGAATCTCTCCTCCTGCGATCTGGTATCACTAGAGTATTCCCATTAATGCCCGGGACTATAGTAGATCCAATACTCATTCTGGGTCCAACTAACATGTACCGTTTGTCTCCAGATCTGTACTGGATGCTGTGACACAGAGTCCCGTCGTAATTTGCCTCTTGTAAATACTTGGATGAATAGTCTGTAGATTTGGAGCACTGCATTACAATCAACACGATGATACTGATGACAAAAAGCACTGAAACCGAGCCCAAAGTGATGATCAAATAAAATGTCACGTTGTTTTCCTCCTCGTCTTTTACTGCGTTTTTCACATCAGAAGCTGCAAAAGCCTCTTTGGGCTCCACAACTTTGACAATCACAGTCGCTGTTGCTGAGAGTGACACGTTCCCATTGTCTTTGACCAGTATGACCAGTTTATGCTGGGCCTCGTCTGTTTCTGTGAATGAGCGAAGGGTCCTTATCTGTCCTGTATAGCGGTCCAAACCAAAGAGACTGTGCTCACTAACTTCCTGCAGTGAAAATAATAACCAGCCATTGTATCCTATATCTGCGTCATAGGCTCTGACTTTAGTCACCAAATGACCTGCGTTCACATTGCGGGGAATCTCCTCCACACCCTCAGCGGAACCGTTAGCACTGACTGGATATAAGATCACTGGAACATTGTCGTTCTGATCCAGAATAAACACGTTCACTGTCACGTTACTGTTCAGAGACGGACTTCCAGAGTCCGAAGCGAGCACGTGAAACTGAAACATTTTGGCCGTTTCAAAATCAAAACTTTTAAGCGCATAAACTGCGCCTGTCTCAGAATTAATATTTAGGAAAGATGTCATGTCACTTTGTGTCCCATTCCCTTTAATGATTTGATATGAAATCACAGAGTTTTCATTTAGGTCTTTGTCAAAGGCATTCAGAGTGAGAATGGACGCACCTGCAGCGTTGTTTTCTCTTATATATAATTCGATGGGATTCAGGGTAAATTCAGGCGGATTATCATTAACATCTGATATCTGCACACTCAGAGTTTTATAAGAGGACAGTGGAGGCTGACCCAAATCAGTCGCTGTTATTGTGATGTCATAATGTGATATGATTTCACGGTCCAGGTGCCCTTTAGTCACTAAAGAGTACATATTTTCCTGAACTGAGGGTTTTAATTCAAATGGAACGTTTTCTGAAAGAGAGCACACAACTTTGCCGTTAACACCAGTGTCTCTGTCAGTAACACTAATGAGTGAGATCACAGTACCGGGTTTAGAATCTTCAGGCACAAGGTTCGATAGTGACGTCACATCTATGGAGGGCTTATTGTCATTAATGTCGATTATTTTTATAATTACTCTACAGTCAGTGGTCAAAGGTGGCTGTCCATTGTCAGACGCCTGAATATCCAGTTTATAAACATCATTTATTTCAAAGTCCACTTCACCTTTAACACGAATTTCACCATTTAGACTATCTAAACTAAAAATGTCAAACGTGTTTTGGTTGTGGTCTCCCCCAAAGGAGTAAGACACTTCACCGTTTGGACCATAGTCGGAATCACTTGCCAGAATTTGAATTACTAAAGTTCCAGTTTGCACGTTTTCATGCAGAGTTGAAGAATAAACATCTTGACTAAACACAGGGCGGTTGTCATTGACATCAAGAACAAGTATGGTTATGTTCAGTGTTCCCGATCTTTGCGGACTGCCTCCATCTATTGCTGTTAAAATTAAATTGTGTTCAGCTTTGCGCTCACGGTCAAGGGGCTTTTGTAAAACAAGAAAAGGCAGTTTGTCTTCTCCCCTGTCTCTTATTTCTAAATCAAAATGTTCGTTTTGACTTAATTTATACAGGCGCACAGAATTCACTCCAATATCAGGGTCACGTGCAGCTTGCAGCTGAAAACGCGTGCCTTGAAGAGTGTTTTCGGAAATGTCTAATCTCTTTTCTTTTTCGTTAAAAGTAGGCGAATGATCGTTCACATCAAGGATCTCAACATCAATATAGTGGATTTCAAGAGGGTTTTCGACGACTATTTTTAGGTTAATCGAGCAGACGCCATTGCGGGCGCAGATCTTTTCTCTGTCGATGTTCTGATGAACATATAAAAAGCCATTGTTCTGGTTTACCTGGAAAAGAGACTCGTCAAGTCCAGATACGATACGAGGCCGTCTGTCTGCCAAACTGTTTAAATCAAGACCCAAATCCTTAGCAATGTTTCCCACAACAGATCCTTCTTTTACCTCCTCTGGAATGGAGTATCTTATCTGAGCTGAAACCTGCCGTCCGAAACTCGGCAACAAAAAGAAACACAGAGCAATCCACCAGTACTCCCATCTGCCCCTTTGTACTCCGGCTTCCATTGCCAACGATATCCTTCTGAAATCCAGAAATAAATACCGCTACCTGGTCAGTTTATACACAAAAAATAATTTATGTTAGAGGATTTAATTTAAACTCGACAAGCAAGGGTGTAGCACAAAACGGCAACCGTCTTACATTTGTGGTCCTCAAACAAAATCATCCTCCCCTTTGCGTTGGACAATCTATTTGATGAAAACCAAAATATGGGGGCAGGGTGAAAAGACGTTTACTCTGTACAACACTGACACCATGAGGTTTCTTATGAACGTCACAAATATTATAAACTTCTCAGTAAGATGAGGCCAGGGAAACATAACGAACAACCATCCTTTCCTCTTTTTTCAAGAAAAATCACCGCGGTATTTCAATAGATTATTCGTATGTGCATTTTGTCGAGCAGACATTAAAGTTGTTATATTTTTAAACAAACAAAAGAAATAAAAACCATCATAATTGAAAACAAAAATACCAATATCATCGTAACATCACAATGCTTCATAACGGCGACATGTGCAATTATCGCAGATTTCAGAACCATTTAGTTGGACAGCGCCTCGTTAGGTTTAAGGAAAGAAACATGTTACGAATTATGAACAGGTCTGACCTCATTAAAATAACATCATTGCAACATAGTGCATAAACTTTGATGCTCTAAATGACCAGAAATGTACATTTAATGCAACCCATCTGATGCTTCATATGGTCCAAACTTAAAGTAGAGCAGTTGTTCAGCGAAAGTCGAGACCTTAAGAATCATTGCCTTAGACAGAGACAAAATATACGACACAAATTTAACAAAGAGTCAGTGAAAGTTAAAAACGAATGCTTACCTCTCCAGAATCTCTCCTCCTACGATCTGGTATCACTAGAGTATTCCCATTACTGCCCGGGACTATAGTAGATCCAATACTCATTCTGGGTCCAACTAACATGTACCGTTTGTCTCCAGATCTGTACTGGATGCTGTGACACAGAGTCCCGTCGTAATTTGCCTCTTGTAAATACTTGGATGAATAGTCTGTAGATTTGGAGCACTGCATTACAATCAACACGATGATACTGATGAGAAAAAGCACTGAAACTGAGCCCAAAGTGATGATCAAATAAAATGTCACGTTGTTTTCCTCCTCGTCTTTTACTGCGTTTTTCACATCAGAAGCTGCAAAAGCCTCTTTGGGCTCCACAACTTTGACAATCACAGTCGCTGTTGCTGAGAGTGACACGTTCCCATTGTCTTTGACCAGTATGACCAGTTTATGCTGGGCCTCGTCTGTTTCTGTGAATGAGCGAAGGGTCCTTATCTGTCCTGTATAGCGGTCCAAACCAAACAGACTGTGCTCACTAACTTCCTGCAGTGAAAATAATAACCAGCCATTGTATCCTATATCTGCGTCATAGGCTCTGACTTTAGTCACCAAATGACCTGCGTTCACATTGCGGGGAATCTCCTCCACACCCTCAGCGGAACCGTTAGCACTGACTGGATATAAGATCACTGGAACATTGTCGTTCTGATCCAGAATAAACACGTTCACTGTCACGTTACTGCTCAGAGACGGACTTCCAGAGTCCGAAGCGAGCACGTGAAACTGAAACATTTTGGCCGTTTCAAAATCAAAACTTTTAAGCGCATAAACTGCGCCTGTCTCAGAATTAATATTTAGGAAAGATGCCATGTCACTTTGTGTCCCATTCCCTTTAATGATTTGATATGAAATCACAGAGTTTTCATTTAGGTCTTTGTCAAAGGCATTCAGAGTGAGAATGGACGCACCTGCAGCGTTGTTTTCTCTTATATATAATTCGATGGGATTCAGGGTAAATTCAGGCGGATTATCATTAACATCTGATATCTGCACACTCAGAGTTTTATAAGAGGACAGTGGCGGCTGACCCAAATCAGTCGCTGTTATTGTGATGTCATAATGTGATATGATTTCACGGTCCAGGTGCCCTTTAGTCACTAAAGAGTACATATTTTCCTGAACTGAGGGTTTTAATTCAAATGGAACGTTTTCTGAAAGAGAGCACACAACTTTGCCGTTAACACCAGTGTCTCTGTCAGTAACACTAATGAGTGAGATCACAGTACCGGGTTTAGAATCTTCAGGCACAAGGTTCGATAGTGACGTCACATCTATGGAGGGCTTATTATCATTTATGTCTAGAATCTTTATAAAGACTCTACAGTCAGTGGTCAAAGGCGGCTGTCCATTGTCAGACGCCTGTATATCCAGTTTATAAACGTTGTTTTTTTCATAGTCTACCTCTCCTATAACACGAATTTCCCCTGTTAAGCTATCCAGGCTAAAGATATTTAGCATGTTTTGGTTTTTGTCCCCTCCAAAGTTGTAAGACACTTCACCATTTGGACCATTATCAGTGTCGCTTGCCAAAATTTTCATTACTAAAGTTCCAGTTTGCACGTTTTCATGCAGAGTTGAAGAATAAACATCTTGACTAAACACAGGGCGGTTGTCATTGACATCAAGAACAAGTATGGTTATGTTCAGTGTTCCCGATCTTTGCGGACCGCCTCCATCTATTGCTGTTAAAATTAAATTGTGTTCAGCTTTGCGCTCACGGTCAAGGGGCTTTTGTAAAACAAGAAAAGGTAGTTTATCTTCAGCCCTGTCCCTGATTTCTAAATCAAAATGTTCGTTTTGACTTAATTTATACAGGCGCACAGAATTCACTCCAATATCAGGGTCACGTGCAGCTTGCAGCTGAAAACGCGTGCCTTGAAGAGTGTTTTCTGAAATTTCTAATCTCTTTTCTTTGTCGGTAAATGTAGGGGAATTGTCATTTACATCAATGATCTCAACCGCAGTATAATGGATCTCTAATGGATTTTCCACCACCAATTTTAGATTAATCAAACACGCGCCATTACTATCACACAGCCCTTCTCTGTCAATGTTTCTATGAACATTCAAGACGCCATTGTTCTGATTTACCACGAAAAACGTTTCATCTGACCCAGACACGATTCGGAACCGCCTGTCGGCCAAAGTATTGACATCTAGTCCCAAATCCTTGGCGATATTTCCCACAACATATCCCTCTTTTACCTCCTCTGGAATAGAGTATCTTATCTGAGCTGAAACCTGCCGTCCGAAGCTCAGCTGAAATAGCAAACACAGAGCAATCCACCAGTACTCCTTTCTGCGGCTTTGTCCTCCGGCTTCCATTCCGAACGATAGGCTTTTGAAATCCAGAAGTAAATTCCGCAACCAGGTCGGTTTAAACACAAAAATAAATGAAATATGTGCGGAGGGGTTCCATAACAAGGTAAAATAAAGTGAAACACAAAGCAGCAGTAACCGTAACACAGTTCAGTTGTCTTCAAATACAAATAAAAATCCTCCACCCCTGTGTGTCGAACAACCTATCAGATGCAAAACAGAATATGGGGGTAGGGTAAACAGATGCTTTTCCTGCACAACACTGACACCCTGAGGCTCGTTTCGTTATGGACGTCACTTGCAAAAATAATCTGTAAGACGCAGCCTGAATAGCATAAACGAACAAGTATCTTTTCCTTTTTTCCTGAAAATTACAGCGGTTTTACAAGATATTATTTATATTTGCACTTGGTTGAGCTGGCTTTGGAATTGTTATATTTTTAAACAAACAATATTCATCATAGCTACAAAAACAATCGCCAATATCATAACATAACGTGGCGGCAAGTGCAATTACACAAGATTTCAGCACCACTCAGTTGGACAGCTCCTCGCTAGACTAAGAAAGGAGTTATTTATGAACTGGTCTGAAGTCAAAATGATGATAACATACTTAAGATTTATTTATTTTTATTTTTATTTTTTATTTTTTTTAATGTATAAAACAAAATTAATGCTCAAAAGTAAAATACAAAGAAGCTTAAAGTGAAATGCATTCAACATTTTGTTTTGAAGTGTGAAACGAACAGCGGTTGTTAATTAATCGTTCCAGTAGACAGAGGCAAACAATAGAAAATTAAGTTAAAAACGAGTGCTTACCTCTCCAGAATCTCTCCTCCTGCGATCTGGTATCACTAGAGTATTCCCATTACTGCCCGGGACTATAGTAGATCCAATACTCATTCTGGGTCCAACTAACATGTACCGTTTGTCTCCAGATCTGTACTGGATGCTGTGACACAGAGTCCCGTCGTAATTTGCCTCTTGTAAATACTTGGATGAATAGTCTGTAGATTTGGAGCACTGCATTACAATCAACACGATGATACTGATGACAAAAAGCACTGAAACCGAGCCCAAAGTGATGATCAAATAAAATGTCACGTTGTTTTCCTCCTCGTCTTTTACTGCGTTTTTCACATCAGAAGCTGCAAAAGCCTCTTTGGGCTCCACAACTTTGACAATCACAGTCGCTGTTGCTGAGAGTGACACGTTCCCATTGTCTTTGACCAGTATGACCAGTTTATGCTGGGCCTCGTCTGTTTCTGTGAATGAGCGAAGGGTCCTTATCTGTCCTGTATAGCGGTCCAAACCAAACAGACTGTGCTCACTAACTTCCTGCAGTGAAAATAATAACCAGCCATTGTATCCTATATCTGCATCATAGGCTCTGACTTTAGTCACCAAATGACCTGCGTTCACATTGCGGGGAATCTCCTCCACACCCTCAGCAGAACCGTTAGCACTGACTGGATATAAGATCACTGGAACATTGTCGTTCTGATCCAGAATTAACACGTTCACTGTCACGTTACTGCTCAGAGATGGACTTCCAGAGTCTGAAGCGAGCACGTGAAACTGAAAAGATTTCACCGTTTCATAGTCAAAACTTTTGAGCGCATGAATTACGCCCGTTTCTGAATTAATGTTCAGGAATGAAGCCATATCATTCGGTGTCCCGTCACCTCGAATTACGTGATATGAAATTAAAGCATTATCATTCATGTCTTTGTCGAAGGCACTCAGAGTGAGAATGGACGCACCTGCAGCGTTGTTTTCTCTTATATATAATTCGATGGGATTCAGGGTAAATTCAGGCGGATTATCATTAACATCTGATACCAGCACACTCAGAGTTTTATAAGAGGACAGTGAAGGCTGACCCAAATCAGTCGCTGTTATTGTGATGTCATAATGTGATATGATTTCACGGTCCAGGTGCCCTTTAGTCACTAAAGAGTACATATTTTCCTGAACTGAGGGTTTTAATTCAAATGGAACGTTTTCTGAAAGAGAGCACACAACTTTGCCGTTAACACCAGTGTCTCTGTCAGTAACACTAATGAGTGAGATCACAGTACCGGGCTTAGAATCTTCAGGCACAAGGTTCGATAGTGACGTCACATCTATGGAGGGCTTATTATCATTTATGTCGATTATTTTTATAATTACTCTACAATCGCTATTCATAGGGGGCTGCCCGTTATCAGATGCTTGAACATCAAGTTTGTAAATTGAATTTTCCTCATAGTCTACACTGCCTTTCACACGAATATCACCTGTCAGCTTATCCAAACTAAACATGTCATACACCTTCGGGTTCTGATCGCTGCCAAACGCGTAAGTGACCTCTCCATTTGAACCATAATCTAAATCACTTGCTTGAACTTGAATGACCAGTGTTCCAACTTGTATATTTTCTTTTAGAGTTGTAGAATATATATCCTTGCTAAAAACAGGTCTGTTGTCGTTGTTATCAAGAACAACAACTGTAACATTTAGAGTCCCCGATCTCTGTGGATTCCCACCGTCGATTGCTGTTAAAACTAAATGATATTCGTCATTAATCTCACGGTCAAGAGGCTTTTGTATAACCAAAAATGGTAGTTTATCTTCTCCCTGATCTCTCACTTCCAGATCAAAGTGTTCATTTTGTGTTAATTTGTATGAACGAATAGAATTTACCCCTGCATCCGGGTCACGCGCAGCCTTAAGCTGAAAGCGCGTCCCTCGAGCAGTCGATTCTGAAATCTCCAGTCGTTTCTCATGTTCACTAAAACTGGGTGAATTGTCATTTATATCCGTGACTTCCACTCCAATATAATGTATTTCTAGAGGATTTTCAACGACAGTCTTCAGGTTTATCAGGCATGCGCTATTACTATTACACAGCGCCTCTCGGTCGATTTTCTTATGAACATGCAAGACGCCATTCTGATTTACCTGAAAAAAATCGTCATTAGATCCAGAAACGATACGGAATCGTCTGTCCTCCAAAGTGCGGATGTCAAGGCCCAAATCCTTAGCAACATTTCCCACGACGGTTCCCTCTTTTACCTCCTCTGGAATCGTGTATCTTATCTGAGCTGAAACCTGCTGTCCGAAGAATAACAGAAGTGAGAAATACAAAGCAATCCACCAGTACTCCCATCTGCGCCTTTGTCCTCGGTGTGACTGTCCCATCATCATCAAATCAAATGCTTAAGACCACAATATAAATAAATGAATGTTGCCCTTGCGATTTCTTCACGAGCAAATCCTGAGATTTCGTCAAATGTTCAATTTAATCAAACTAATCACCATAGTCTACATCGACTACCATTCATCTTTAACAAGACTACGCAACTATCATTTTGCTTTTGGTGGAGAGGCACACTCTGCGTGACGCAAATCATCGTTAAAGGGAGGGACTGTGTTTCACAACTTTTCCTGGTATAATACTGACATCATGTGGTTAACTGAGAATACAGCAGTCAATAAATGATTTCAATTCTGGTTAGAAAGGTCAAGTTCCTGTAACTCAACTGGTAACACAACATAGCGCTAGCAAAGCTACTGTAAGATCCTGGGTTCGATTCTCGATCCTTAAATGCCATGTAAGTCGCTTTGGATAGAAGCTTCAACCTAATTTCAAACCTATTCACAGCACCAACAAGGTGAAAAAGATAACACTCACTAAGAGTGAAAACAAAAGCTTTCTCATTTATGCACGTGCTTCAAATGAATACACAATTCATAGGAGCTAAATTAATTTTATGCTGTAGTGGTCTAGTGGCCAAAATGCGAATAGAAACAATTATTAGCGGCACCATTCGCAGGCGGGTAGTAGTAAACAGGTGCACGTAGGCCTCTTCAGGATGCCAAGCCGAAAAAGTTTTTAGATGAAGGAATATTGTAATTAATAATCCTAATAATATATATATATATATATATCATAATAATCAAATGTATAGGCCTATACTGAATGCACTGTTTTTCTGCCTTCACACAGGCAGAAAAAATCAGATTTTTGGCCTGACTCAAATCCATTTAGGTTTTTGTAGTCTGAAAAGCACAAACACACACACAAAATCCGATTTTACAAGCCTGATTCAAACCGCATTTGCAGGTGGTTTGGAATCTGATACAAATCGGATTTTTCTTAATGCAGTCTCAGTCTGAATGGTCAGATCGGATTTTTATGTGTTTTTTTTTTCGTCATTCATTGTGCGCAACGGGTTGTTTTGTCGAGAAGACATACTGCATTTCAAACGGCTTAAATTATGCCTTCACAGGGCACTTGGAAGGGAAACCAATAATGTTGACCACGCTGTGTGCACGCTCAATAATAATAATAAAAAATGACTTAAAAGGGGAGAATGACCGTTTTATTACACCTTTCAGCCCTCCAACAGTGGAAGCTAAAGTCTGTGAGGGGAATAGGGCATTGGGAAGGAACGCATGTGTCATGTACAGTATTTGTTACAGGGCATCCAAAGCAGTGCAAACCTCTAAAATAATACAGATATTGGCTTTACTCACCCAAAGAGATGCTCTAAGGTTCACACACTGTCTGCAAGCCACTATAGCACAAAAGGTAATGAATAATGACGCACGCGAATACAATACAGGACAACAGGCGTCCTGTATGGGATAAAATACGGGACAGATCAGATAAAATGGGACCGTTGTAAACCCTAGCAGCATTACACATTGCATATGCCACCTCTCTCGTTTTTTAAGCCGTTGTCTGTGACTAATGTAATATATTATACAGCACTCATGAAAACATCCATTGCTAAACTCTCATCGTCAAACTCTCGCCCCCCAAAAAATCATATAACCTGCAGTTTTAACAGTTAGTCTAAAAAAATCGGATTTTCCTGCAGTGTAATTCGTACATATTTTACGAGTTGGCTGCATGATTTTGTACAGTTTCCTTGTATAAATTATATGATTTCATCACATGCAAATGCCCGGATGTATAATGCGGAAGTAATCGCGAGGGGTTAAGGACATGCTTATTAATATTAAGCCCAGTCAGTAGAGTGTGTAAACATGATAGGAAGCTGTTGTGTGTGACAGAAGCAAGTAATTGTCCCTAGATGGAAACGATGTCCAGCGACTTCATTGGCTGTAGTGGAAGTCGTGAGTGCAGTCGCACAATATCATACGAATTAGCCAAATTTAGAAAAGTTGTAGGAATGCTGACGATTTTGCTGTGAGAGTGTGTTGCGATTATCATTGACATCGATAACGTCAACTGATATCTGATGCATTTCGAGTGGATTTTCGATTACTGCCTTAAGGTGAATGAGACAGGGTTTAGTTTTAGCACACAGCTCCACTCTATCTATCCTCTGGTTCACAAACAAAGCACGTCTTCATAATTTACCCGAAAGAGCTCTTGGTTTGTCCCCACAACTATACGCAAATTCCTGTTGTCCATTGCAGTCGGCTCAGTTCCTAAATCTTTTGCAATATTTGCCACAGTAACTCCAATTTTATATTCCTCTTGAAGGGAATAGTTTATCTGGGTGGCGAATCCTTCGGAATAAAACAACAGACACAATGTTGAGACACAACCTGTATTAGATGGAAACGATGTCCTGCGACTTCATTGGCTGTAGTGAAAATCGTAAGAATTCAAACGAGTGCATTCGCACAATATCATACAAATTAGCAAATATAGAAAAGTAGTACAAATCCTAATGATTACGCTGTGAGAGTTTGTCGAAATTCTCATGGAAGTTAATTTGCATCTCTGTTTAGTGTTCTGTTATTTAAAACGATGCAAAGCTATCATTTTAATCTCCAAACAACAGTCTTGTTATGCTTAGTCTAAAGAAGTGACTAGATTACAACCAGCCCCTATCAGAACCTGCTCTTAGTGTCTTTATCTATTTGCCTGTATTGTTTCGGCCTAAACTGTGGCTTTGTTGTGTGTTCATTGAGATGCACCAACATTAGTTCATCTAATGGATGTTTATTGCAGTTATTTTATATTACAAAGTTAATAAATGGCTTTTATTGATATCATTGTATTTTATTTTTTAGATTAATTTTTCTTTTTAATTTATTTTTATTTTTTTAATTTTTTATTCTAGTTTAGTTTTAGTTTTTTATTAGATTAGATACATATGTTAGAGGAGGATTTTAAGCTGTCAAATGGTCATGTTACAACATGCACCTTCACATTTCTCTTCTCTTCTTTCCAGGTAGATTACAAAAGGTATATGCTGTATTCACAAAACAAGGCTACATATTTGTACCAGACTTGTACAATTAATGTGAAAACAGAAAATTTATTTGAACCCCAAGTGCATTTTCACAAACTTTAAAAAATAAAAAGTGTTAGTTTGTGTCCTGCGCTCCCCTACATCTTCTGTACATCTTTTTGATAGTCCTATCTATGTGAAATGGTAAGGCTTATTATTGTTGTTGTTGTTGTTGTTATTTCATATTCAATTTACAATTTAGTTTATTTGTATAGTGCTTTTTAAAATATATATTGTTCCAAACAGCTTCACAGAAAATAGAGAAATAAATACATAAAAAATATTAAATAGTGAATAAATAATAATACTAATAATAATAATAATAATTATTATTATTATTATTATTATTATTATTATTTAAATAACATTAATAAAAAATGCCTAACCATTCAGTTTGTTCTTTGGCATTTTAATTTTTGTATATTTTTACCTTCATTAAAATCCACATTTAAAAAATAAAATTGTTTTATTCATGCTTTAAATGTGCACTCAACTTTTTGTTTTTGGATGCAGCATAATTTAAAATCAATAGTTTTCATTTCCAGGTGCCATTGTAGAAATGTAGTATTCACAGTCAGCCATGATTACTTTAATCAGAGAGTAAAAGTGTCAAATAACAGGACGGTTATTGAGATTGAGTATTCGGCTGGACATGTGATTCTAACCCAATGTGTGGACCCTCTCCATGTAGAATAAAACAGCTTTTATAAGGTTACTGATATGACTGGAGTCTTCATTTGGTCATGATTTGGTACATATATTGTAAAATTACAATTCATATCTTTAAGAGTTAAAAAATATACTGACTGCACCTTTAAGCGAATAAATGATTCAGACGTCATGTTCAAGTCTGTTTTCTATGTCTGATTGAATGGTGAACAGTGACACCGTGTGGTTCAGTTACACAGATCACGTGACAAACTTGGCCCCACCCGCTCTCTTGGTCTGTGTTCCCTCCCACCGTATCTCCCTTTTGTGTGATCATTCCCAGATCAGTGCTGGTCTGGGAAACATGAGTCTTGAAAGTGTCAGACACACGACACCAGAGGGCAGAGTGAAGTGTTTCAAAGATCAGGGGTTTTCCATCCTGACTCTGCTACAGTAAAGACTTTCAGCGTGTAGTGTAGTGCATAAAATTCAAATATATAATATTCACTCTTTAATATTAGCACTTTCATCCTCACAGTTCGTATTAGCAAATAAAGGTGGCCATAGGTTAACATACATTTCAGCATTGTTGTGTATGTGTAGTTCATTACAGTACGTATATCGTTTATGTTCTATGTGTAATTTAATGACTCGGGTTGGTTCTGGATGCGGCGAGCCTCCTGCCTGTGCATCAAATTGTAGCCTGCATCATGCACCCCCTCCCCACCTGCAGCCCGTTACCGTGGCAACGGACCTTCGGAGAGGCGGTCGCTGTCTGTGGTGCTGAACACTGCGGTCTCCACAGGGAAGCGTGAGAGAAGGGAGGGGGTAGCAAAGAAACCCCAGTAACAGTACTCTGGTTTTTATTTATACTTTTTGATTTTGTCATCCGTATCTTTATAATTCCTTCTAAATTATGATTCTTTCCCCCCCCTTAACTAACCTTCTGTCTTTCATTCGGTCGCCAAGAGACAGGCTCCCGTTGCCTAGAAACCAGCATTGTGAGGCCCTCTCTGCAGCAGGCTGGTGCTGTGTGTGTGTGTGTGTGTGTGTGTGTGTGTGTGTGTGTGTGTGTGTGTGTGTGCTGCAGTCTCTATATGCTGTAAGACAGGGGAGAAAAAAATCTGGGTCAAGAGGAAAAGAGATGCTTTATTTCTGATCCACATCACTGATCCAGCCAGGACAGCATTTCAAATCTTTTATTGTTTATTTTTTTTAGTATTAACAGAAGAAGAGAGAAATAGACACAGATTTAGTAATCAGAGAGTTTGAGATGATCATTTGAGTATGGTTTTGTCATGAGTTTTAATCTAAAAGAAAAGGCTCATCTGGGATCTGCATTATGTCATCTGCAGAGATGACCTCATCTTTACCCATTAACTCCTCCAAACAAAACCAAACTCAGACACACAGCTGACAGTCATGCAAGCAAAGAGATTACAGTGCACATTGAGCCACTTGATTCTACAGTTTACATAGATTAATCTTATCTTTCTCTAGCTATTTAAAAGATAATAATGTAAACAGTATAAATGTACAAACACATTTATATATATATATATATATATATATATATATATATATATATATATATATTTTTTTACTCCATCTCTGCTAGTCCACAGGCTGATTGCTGCTCATATTAGCAAAAGTAACAAAAGCAGAAAAAACACATTACAAATGCAATGTACCAACACATTTTATGTAGTTCAGAATTATATGGAAAATGAAAGAAATCTCTCACTATTGTCTGTGAGGTTTTGATCCAGTTAATATGCAGTACAAATGTATCAGCAGATAATCATGAGCAAAGAGGGTCTTGTGAGTTTTCTCCCAGGCAGATCATGTATGCTTTAGAAAGTCAGTTTGTCTGCTTAAGAGCACAAATGCAAGTAGAGAAATGCAATAGAATAACTGCATTAAGTGAACACAATATGTTCTTGTAGTCCTTTTTTATTCACTGGACAGCAGAGAAAGAGGCATTAGGGACTAGAGGGCATACGAGATGGCCTACAACCATGAAAGGGCCGTCCTGTGCTTTTTGAACAAGCCACCTATAAATAGCAGGCCAAAATGAGGCTTTTGGTTCAATGAATTTTAGCTGCTTTCCTGAGCAGGGAGAGAGAGAGAGGAGTGACCCACTTCTAGCTGCGCTCACTGATCAAACGCTCCCTCATGCTCTCAGCTCTCTTTCATATATACAATCACAGAAAACACCTTTGAATTTTAGCAATCTACTAGAAATGTAGCTCTAGTTCTCGTCGGTTGACTTAAATAATGATTATTTTAAAACACTGCTCATGTCTGAGAATTAGCCAATGCTGTGAATCAGCTATTACACCACCTTTTAAGTGTCTTTGAATCTACTGTGGCCTGTTTTAAAAGGTCACATGTAAACATCCGTCATTTATTCCTCTTAAACGGAAATTATAAGATGTCTAATTGTGTTAATATATTCATAGCTTTGTACAGAATGTACGTCTTGGTCAATACACACGCTGTACCAGAGCTGGTCTTTACACTGATACCCAGATATTTTGACCTGTTGACCTGCCTGGGGAAGCCATCAAACCCTTTAAGATATGATTATTGTCTTAACCATAAATTACATTTCAAGAAGGCTGAAAATATCAGAAAAACAACAATACCATAGTGTTCACTGTAACCAAAACATTAACATACATATATTGTACCACTGTTATAACTAGCAAATAGAAAATATCAATAATAAAAAGCAGCCATTTTAAAGTTAATACATAATCTTGTTGACAAGGCATTTAAGAAATGAAAAAATGATGCACATTGTAGTTTCACCTTTTTTGCTATATTGTCTTTTTTTTTAAGTGGTAAAGCCACGTCATGAACCGTAAACACATTCTACAATATCAGATTAAAAAAACTATGTAGGCAGTAAATATATAAGTAATCAAAGTAAACTTCTGCAATCTTGTGTAGTGTTATAACAATGCAAAGTCATCCGACACCATTGATAATCCAGTGTGTAACTACACTACATGTAGCCAGTCTGTTTTTCCATCACAAAACAATGGGAATCTAATTAAAGAACAGTGCAGCCAGATTTAAATCTTATTTGATCATGTGAGCAAAACCTTTCACGTGGCTGAATATAGCCTAATATAGGTCCTTTTGAAATAGAGACATAATCACTTCTTATTGAATGCTATTTACACTTTAAGGATTAAATTTGGGCTCATTTTAAAGATGTAGTGAAGGCTGAAATATCTGTTGGACTGAAAAGCCATTTTTGGCCCTGTTTGATGTAGAGTCTCCATCTCTAAAAGCGCTTTTGCTATAAGACAGGAGGAACTCGCTGATTAATAATAAAGATGCATTCATCTCAGTAGGGTAGGTTTTATCTGAGATATAATAAACAGAGAGAGAAAGAGAGAAAAATCTCCTAAACTCATTGTCTCTGCAACATTTCTGACCTTCAAATCCTTTGCACTATGACATCACTGTGCTTTGTCTGCATTTGTCAACTGACACCATAGAGGAAGCAGTGTGTTGTCATGGTGATTTCACAGACTCCACTAAGCCCAAAATGCTATGAGAATGGCAGATAAAATCAGGAAAGATCCTATTTACAACAGTACTCCATTCTTAACTCTTTGTGTGCCAGATCAGTGCTTAGATTTAACTTTGTATCTTTACATATAGAAAAAAATACTGACACAACACAGACATAATACAATACGACAGACAAAAGCAGTGACATACACAGCACAACAAACAGCTTTTGCTGTGACCTACTCTGTATATACTGGATAATACTTGCATTATTTTGATAGCAGAAGAGGAAAAGGAAAAGGGAAGCTTTCAAGGTCCAAACTCAGTTCATCTTTCCTTTATAGCTCCATCATTTCAATCATTTGTACTCGTTTAATATCACTTAATGTCCGTTCCAGTTCATGTGAATGTGTTCTGATCATTTCTCTCTGCAATGTATTTATCAGTGATTAAATGTAAGAATGATCTAATGTGCAGCTGAAACATGCAAACACAAGCATACTGATTTTACAGGAGTTTGTTGATAAAGACATGAGCTGTGCCGTTTGGAGGTATAATTTGGGAGTAAAATTGTGGCGGCTAAAACTGACAAAACCTCTTTTTGTGAAATGAGGAGAAGTCTTCAATTGTAAAAACGATACATGCATTAAATAATACTTTTTTTCAAATCTAAAAATGCAAAAAGGTTTCTTTTGGTGGTAGGGTGTGGATTACAGTTAGTCAAAAGAAGTCTATGGTATGTCACTATTTAGATAGCCAAGTAAATGTGTATGTTTGTGTGTGTGCACTCACAGACCCAGTCCAAGTCCAATCCTGACTGGTCAGGTGTAAGAGAATCTCTTAATATCCGAAGGGTCAGATTGTCCATGAACTTGTTGGGGAAGAGAACTCAAAGCGAGGGCGATTCTTCAAAACTCTCCAAACGTTGAGGTGAAGATGGACGTGTTGTTGTCGCCTCTGTAGGGTGGATGCAGGTGGACAGATGTGCAGGGACTTTCTTAAACGGTTGCGGTGGTCCTCAGGTGGAACTGCTGCTGGTGGTCGTGGATGCCTGACAGCAAGAGAGAAAAAGTGGATGGTGAGAGGCTAAGAGACTTATGACTTTCTTCTCTTTGTGATGGGCCAGACTCTGAACATGTCTCATGCAACCAAGGCCTGTCACTCAAATAAAAGGCTTCAGGCAAAACAGAAGGTGGAACCTTGGTTTGATTGACAGGTGGTGTGGGTGGATCGATCAATGTGAACCATGCTCAGATATTAGGTGAGGTAACATTGTGGGGGAGATGGAAGGGCAACAAGCTGAAAAATAGGTGGTTGTTGTAATTCGTTTCCCATCACGTCGAATCTTGTGTGAAAAGAAATTCAACAGAACCAGTATGTGTATGTGGAATCCACCAGTCAATTCACCAACCATTCAAACACATAGACAGACCATCCAACAAACAGGCTGAGGAATTCATTATGATGTTTAGTAAATGAACGATCAGTACATATATCATTAAAACCCACATCATGCAATAGAGCCATGTTTGCTAAAAACATGTTTAACAAAACTGTTCACCAAATAATGAAAATTCTGTCATCTTTATTCTTAAAGGAATATTCTGGGTTCAGTACAAGTTAAGGTAAATCAACAGCATTTGTGGCATAATGTTGATTACCACAAAAAATGTATTTCGACTCATCCCTCGTTTTCTTTAAAACAAGCAAAAATCGAAGATACAGTGAGGCACTTACAATGGAAGTGAATGTGGCCAATCAGTAAACGTTAAAATACTCACTGTTTCAAAAGTATAGCCACAAGACGTAAACAATATGCGTGTAAATATGATTTTAGTGTGATAACTAACCTAAACTTACTAACCGCATCTGTGTAAAGTTATGGCCAATTATACAGCTTCAATGCCATGATGGTGTAATGTCAACAAACCATAAAACGACTGTAAAAATGACGATAAATAATATACCACGGGATCAAAATCCCATCAAAAGTATTGCGGTCACAGATCCAAAAATAATAAGCGTGAATTAAAATAATAAGCGTGAATCAAAAAAGAACAAGCACAAAAATAAATAAAAAGCGCAGATCAAAATAATTAGCGCAGATCAAAAAATAACAAGCATGAATCAAAAATATATAAACACATTTAAAATATGCTGCAAAAAAAAACAACAGAAAAATTAAAGCAAAGTCATCAGAATTGCAAACAAAATCATGTTTTCCTTGGTTATATTACTGTTTTTTGTGCTCTCTGACCATTTTGCTCATGTTTTCATTTTTTTGTACGCTTACGCTGTATTTTTCTTTGTTTTTGTTTCTAAGTTCTGCGCTTGGTTTTCCAAAACTTGTGAGTAGAGTTTCATGTAAATCAGGGGGCGTTTTGCATCCCTATTGGTCCACTAGTTCTTGATCGTCTGCTCCTCCTCTAGCCAATCACTGGAAGAGGGTAGGTGACGTCACACCAATGCAACTCCTACAGCTGCTGCTCAATATTGTATTATATATATATGGTTGATATTTGTGGTTGATAGATACGCTGCTTGTGTCTGTTTTGAGTATTTTCTGCCAGCTCTAGGAAACAAGGTGTTGTCCGAGTAGGCCATTATCATAGTCCGTTAACACATATATAGAGTCAGCTGAATTTAGTTAGCAGAGTCTTTGGTTTAGGCATTATTTAAGATTTCCTTGTTTGTAGATTATTGGCTGCATATCTAAAAAACAAAAAAAACAAGGCTGGGTTGGTGTGGATGTTTGATGCATGTTTTTACTAGCTGTACCAATGCAGTCGCGAGTTCAGAACCCAACTTGATCCATTGTGCACTTCCATTGTAAGTGCCTCACTGTAACCTCGATGTTTGCTTTTTATTTATTTATTAATTTTTTAAAAGGAGGGATGAGTTGAAATACATTTTTGTGGTAATCAACATTATGCCACAAATGCTGTCGATTGAGCTTAACTTCTACTGAACCTGGAATATTCCTTTAAATTCTTGTCTTTCCAAACCTGACTTTCTACAGTCCGTGAAACACAAAAGAGACGCTATAGTCAAGGTTGCTTTTTTCTTTACAATGAGACTTATGTTGTCGAGCCCCACAAATGAAATATACAGTATATGTATGTATGAAATAAACATAATATTAGTCCATACAACTCCTGTGCTGTATCTCAAGTATTCTAAAGCCTTATGACAGTTCGGTGTAAGAAACACAACGAAATGTAAGTTTTTTTTGTTGTTTTTTTTTTACTGAAAAGATTACTAAACTAACATCTCCTTTTGTGTTGAACGGAGGAAAGTAAGTCATAAGGGTTTGAAACGAGATGAGAGTGAGTAAATGATGACAGAATTCTCATTCTTGAGTGAACAAACCCTTTAACTGATTCAGTCATTTATTAGAGCAGGGCAAGTTTAGAAGAGCAACTTTTGACTCCCCAGCCGCTGTCAATCAAACCACACACACTGTTATTACACTGTTATAACACAGGTCACAGGTGTTTATTAAGGGTTTTGTGAGGCTGTATTCCAAAATCATTTGTAGTAAGGAAAAGCACATCCGTTTTAGGGATTTCAATCAAGTTCCACAAGTGTGATTAATTACGCACACAGTGAATATAAAGACTGCAAAGTTTAAATCTAGCAGCCTGTACATCTAAAAGGCTCAGAAAACCAAGTGAGACTGCACTGTAGTGTCAAACTGACTTGTTAATGCATTTTTCTGAAACTGTGTGATAAAGAAAAGGCCTTAGGGAATAGAGATGATATGAATTCGATATAAATTGGTTCCTTGGCTCCTCCTACAACAAGACAAGGCAAACGCCACTGACAAAAACCACCAACCACAAAGAGAAACACAGAGAGCCACATATACGTATTTCAGTAAAGGTCAAAAGGGCGCTTGGATCAGACGTTCCAGAAATCGAAAGAAAAATGAAGTCAGTGCTGCATACCTCCAGCGCGGGAAGGACCTCGTTCATTTTGAGTACTTTAGAACGGAAACAAAAACAGAAGACACATTTCAATGTTTAGGTTACTGATGAATTATGACATTTCAGAGGATAGAGATGTTATAGCACTTGTCTATCAACAAAACATAAGGTTTAAATCAATCTGTGCTAATCTTATTCATTACAACTACTCATAGTCAGTTTATGCTTGTTTTCTACAGTGAATGAAGATCTGCAGTGGATAATCAAGACAAGAAAAGAGATTAGTAAGGTAACTCATTGTCCTCTTATCATGAACACCAGGTAACCTGAGACACAAAAGAATAATGTTTAATAAATGGTAAAACAGACATCACATTTTCAACCACGAGAAGCAGAGAAATCAACCAGTTTAGAATATTTATTTTGAGAAATTAGAGAAATAGCTGGATAAAACAGAGGTGTCACAAAGTGTCTCATTTGGATAATTTCTCTCATTTTATCTGTCAATGACTTACCTGTCCTTCAGAAGACACTCTAACAAATTAGAACAAGTTATCGAATGCTATTTAGAAATGCCTGATCATTCAACTTGACTCGTATAACAGCTTCAGGAATATGATGTCATTTTTAACTATGCAAAACATCAGGCTTGACTTATTTACTCCAGAATAAACTAATGGACAGCTAATCAAAAAGATACAGTGGCCCCAAGAAGTATTTGGACACGTAAAAATGTATGAATATCATGCATTCGACTAAAAATATCAAAGCAAGTGTCATTTACGCTCAAATGCTGATGGGGCTTTTCTCAGAACTACACTTTTTTAGTCATTTTTTCTCAATGACTTGTAATCAGCTGGTGTCTTGGTGATTTTAGTAGATGTTTGATGTAGATGTTCCCCTCAAGATCACACAGGTGTCCTAGCAGAGTAACCACAGGTGGAGTTCAGCACATTCACTCTCAACCCGTGTGTTTGAAAAACATAAAGTTTCCAAATACTTTTTGTCTTTATTTTGAACTTTACATCTATTTTTACAGAATTTCATCCATGAACAAACTTTTTGGTGAAATGTTATGCTTGAAAAGTGTGCTTGTGCGACTGTATCTTGTTTTCTTCTAAATAAGTGCCATTTGGTTTAATATTTTGGTATCATGCAATGACATTAAGACATTTTTAACTGTGAAATAATTGTACAATTACTTTTCTGGAGACATTATTCACTCTCCTGTGTCAGTTATCTTGAAGATCAGGGGTGTCAAACTCAGTTCCTGGAGGGCCGCAGCACTGCAGAGTTTAGTTCCAGCCCTGCTCCAGAATGCCTCCTTGTAATCTTCAAGCACTCCTGAAGACCTTGATTAGCTGCTTCAGGTGTGTTTAATTAGGGTTGGAGCTAAACTCTGCTGGACTGTGGCCCTCCAGGAACCAAGTTTGACACCCCTGTTGTAGATGTTTTGAAGGGGTCAACAGTGACATTGTTACAAAATAAAGAGATTATGGACACATTTATCAAAGCATGAGCTAAAGATATGAATAAATCAGGCTTATGGGCATCAGAACTGCAGGCGAAACATCAAAAACAGCAGGTCTGGAAAGTAGGTCACCCTGCACTGAGAGAGAGAAGCAACACATCACGTAACCTGCTCGCACAAATTTACACTTGCAAATGATGTCTCTCACATGGCAGCTCAGCCAGCAGGCAGCTGAGAATACAGTAAGAACAACAAGAGAATATGGGGCTGTAGATTCATGCTCCTAAGAAAGACAACAAATATTCACATTAAACATATTAAAGGAAAAAGCCTCATAAGTGTGAATATTTATCTCCAGTAGTGTAGAACTTTGAATACGTAAAAAAAGAATGCACAAGTGACTACAAATGAAAAGAGAAGAATTGCTTTGTGTTAATTAAAAACAAACAAACATGCAATGCGCAATTTGAGCGTAAAAGAGAAGAAGTACCAAGAACTGTAGAAATATCACCTTCGGTAAGTGACGCAAATAAAGCAAAGAGTTGAGCTTAAGTTTAACCTTAATGACCCCATACAAGATGGGAAGCGGAAAACAGTGAATCTTCAATTGAAAGGCAAAGACTATAAGATTACCACAGAAAGAACAGTGGACGAAGTGAACAAAGAAATCAGCACCATCTGTTAGAAAGTGTTTGGACAGTAGTTGAAATGTAAAAGTGTGTTGAAGTATTTAAGTTGAGACTTTCTTTGTTGTTTGACTTCTTAGAAAGACTAGTTTACCTGCTCAACATGGGACGGTATATATAAGCCTACCTGTAGAGTAGATGCAGCGGAGTCGCTGGTCTCAGTCAGTCCTGTGCTTCTCGGTATACTGGACACGATGTATCTCGCCCCCTTTGGCACCGGCTGTCTGACCACCAGCTTTCCTTTCCTCGTCTCGGCTAGAAATAAACTGTACCAGTAGGCATCATTGGAGACCAGAGTGGAATCCGCGATGGTAGAGTTCCTCTCGCTGATCACACTGTTCCTACAGGGAGGAGCCGCTTTGCTGGGCTTCGCTTTCTGACACTTCAGCACGATGGTGACCAATATGGTGATGAGTAACAGAAATGACACCGAGCCCAGTCCGATCACCAGATACAGGTTTAAATCTGAGAAGATGTCATATTCCAAAGGCACCTCAGTCATGTCAGCATAGGCTTTAAGGGCGGTCTCCACCGTGGACAGTTTGATGGTGACTGTTGCAGAGAGCACGGGCTCTCCGTTGTCCTTGGCGATCACCACCAGCCGCTGGTGGCGCGAGTCTCTGTAACTGAACATTCTCATGGTCCGAATCTCTCCGTTGTATTGATCCAAGCTGAATAATGTTGCGTCAGTGTTCTGGAGAAACTGGTACGTGATCCGAGAGTTATGCACTGAATCCGAGTCTATGGCAATGACTTTGGATATCAGAGTTCCTTTATCGGTGGATCTCGGGATCTTTTCCTCCACCACCGAGCCGTGCGCGCGCCATGGAGACACTATAAGCGGTGTGTTGTCGTTCTGATCCATGATAATAATGTGAACGGTCACGTTACTGCTGAGCGGAGGAACACCAGAGTCTCTGGCCTCGATGTGGAAAAGGAACTCCTTCTCGATCTCATAGTCAAACGTTTTTAGCGCGTAAAGATTACCGTTCTCTGGATTCATGGAGAACAACATGGACATGGAGGTGTTCACTATTTCCTTCTCTATGATGAAATAAACTAGATACTGATTTTCGTGGAGATCTGGGTCTATAGCGGTTAAAGAGCTCAGTAAAGCTCCAGGTGCGTTATTCTCCATAACAGGTATCGTGTAGAATGTCTGAGGGAACTGAGGAACATTGTCGTTCACGTCCAGTAGCTCTAAAGTTATAGTTTCATTATCAGATAACGGCGGGTTGCCCCTGTCAATCACGGTAATAGTGATGTCATATTCTGGGACTTTTTCACGGTCTAACGGTTCTGAAACTATTAACTCATAATAATTATCTGATGATTCTTTAAGCGCAAAAGGTAAATCATCAGAAATATGAACATCTACCTGTCCATTTTCTCCAGAGTCTTTATCACTCACACTAACAACTGCAATTACTGTATTTACAGGTATATCCTCTTTAACTGGACTAGAGAAAGATTTGATAGAAATTTCAGGATGATTATCATTCATATCTGTGATTAAAATCTTTACTTTACACTTTCCAGAGAGACTATTAGCTCCTTTATCTGTTGCTATAATTTCCATGTCATAGATCCTGAAATCCTCATAATTAATCATTTCTTTCACTCTGATTTCACCACTGTTTGGGTTTAATTCAAAAGTTTTCTGCGTTTTCTCTGAAGTATACAGACTAAAAGAATAAGTAATAGCTGCATTTGAGCCCTCGTCTTTATCTGTGGCGTTTAATTTTACAACAAGACTTCCAATTGGTGAGTTTTCTGTTAGATTTATAGTATAACTGTCTTTATCGAATTGAGGGGCGTTGTCATTCGTGTCCAGTACGCGCACAATGATACTTGCTGTTCCAGAGCGCGCCGGGACTCCTCCATCTACAGCAGTGAGTATCAGATTATGGATGGCCTGTTCTTCGCGATCTAATGATTTTTTCAGTATCAAATCAGCAAATTTTGAACCATCCCTCCCTGTCTGTACTTGAATATCAAAATTTGCGCTTTCACTCAAATGATAACTTTTAATCGAATTTGAACCAATATCAGGATCAACAGCATTACTGAGTGAAAACCTCTCGCCAACAGAAGTAGATTCAGAGACGTCCAAATTAATCGTGTCCCGACGAAAATACGGCGCGTTGTCGTTAATATCCATAATTTCCAATTCAATGTTAAATATACGAACTGGGTTCTCCAGTATGACTTCCATTTTTAAATAACACACTGTTTTAGATGTACAGATATATTCTCGATCAATGCGCTCCAAAATAAGCAGCTCGCCAGTGTCTTTGTTCACATCCAGGTATTTCTTATTTGCAAGGATATCTAACCTGATTTTTCGACTTCCCAGTGTCTGCACATCGATTCCTAAATCGGCGGCCAAATTAGCAACCACAGAGCCTACCTCCATCTCCTCCGGAATAGAATAATGGGTGACAGAAGACGCGATGTTAACGACCGCAGAAAGCAGAAGAAATGTCGCAATATATTCCATCCTGGGCTGCGCCTCCATTCTTTCGGTGAGTCGTGTGTCTTTATAAGCTCAAAACACAATTATCCTAAGTGATGATCACTAACGCAGGACACTTAGTTGATCACAACCTAGACTTGCTTTTCGCCAGCTGTCTGAGGAAATATTACATTATTGTTCAATAGGAAAAGCCAACATAAGCACTTGCATCCCCGCACGCGTTTCGAAAAGACACGCCGGTGACAACGAACTGTCATGGCGACGAGACAATAAATAAATAAATAAATGGACGAACCATCAGTTTTGTTGGGGCACAGCGACACGTTGTGTATGTAGTGGAGAATGACTAAATTATATAGCCCTTAGTCAAGATAACTTGCCATAAAATGAAAATATTCTTCATATTCAGAGCACTTTAATAGGTTAACTAAAAAAATGAAAACTGAGAAAAAAATAATGAAGTACTCTCTATTTTAGGATGATAACTGAACTTAAACTTATCATTTATTTAACGCAGTTCTAGTAACTTGTAGCGTAGATGCAGCGGAGTCGCTGGTCTCGGTCAGTCCTGTGCTTCTCGGTATACTGGACACGATGTATCTCTCCCTATTTGGCACCGGCTAGTGTACAATGACTTTCCAATGATCAAAACATATATATATATATATATATATATATATATATATATATATATATATATATATACACACAGTGATGTGAAAAATTATATTGCCACCTTCCTGGTTTCTTCCGTTTTTGTGTATTTTTCATACTAACTACTTTTAGATCTTCAAACGAGATATAACATAAAACAAAGGCAATCTGAGTACTGTAAACACTAAATAGTTTTCAAATATATATATATATATATATATATATATATATATATATATATATATATATATATATATATATATATATATATATATAGAAGCAAAAGGGTTATCCAACACCTCTATCACCCATGTGAAAAACCAACTGCCCCCTTAAACTTAATAGCTGGTTGTGCCACCTTTAGCAGCAACAACAGCAACCAATGCTTCCGATAACTGGAGATCAGTCTTTCACAACGCAGTGGTGAAATTTTGGCCCACTCTTCTTTGCAGAACTGCTACATTAAGTTCAGCCACATTAGAGAGTTTTCGAGCATGAACTGCCCATTTAACGTTTAGCCACAGCATCTCAATCGGGTTCAAGTCAAGACTTTGACTAGGCCACTCCAAAACTTTAATTGTGCTTCTTTTGAGCCATCCAGAGGTGGACTTACTCCTATGCTTTGGATCACTGTCTTGCTGCATAATCCAGTTGCGCTTGAGCTTCAACTAACGGACTGATGACCGGACGTTCTCCTTTAGGATTTTCTGGTAGAGAGCAGAATTCATGTTTCCCTCAATTACTACAAGTCATCCTGGCCCTGAAGCAGCAAAGCATCCCCACACCATCACACTATCACCACCATGCTTGACCGTAGGTATGATGTTCTTTTTGTGGAATTCTGTGTTTGATTTACACCAGATGTAACGGGACCCCTGTCTCCCAAACAGTTCCACTTTTGACTCATCAGTCCACAGAACATTCTCCCAAAACATTTGAGGATCATCAAGGTGTGTTTTGGCAAAATTCAGATGAGCCTTAAATATTCTTCTGGGTTAGCAGTGGTTTTCACCTTGCCACTCTTCCATGGGTGGCATTTTTGTCCAGTGTCTTTCTGATAGTGGAGTCATGAACAGTGACTTTTATTGATGTGAGAGAGGCTTGCAGTTCCTTGGATGTTGTCCTTGCCTTTTTTGTGACTTCCAGGATGAGTAATCTCTGTGCTCTTGGAGGAATTTTGGAAGGTCAGCTACTTCTGGGAAGGTTCACTACTGTGCCACATTTTCTCCATTTGGAGATAATGGCTCTCACTGTGGTTCTTTGGAGTCCCAGAGCCTTTGAAATAGCTTTGTAACCCTTCCCAGACTGATGTATTTCAATCACCTTTTTCCTCATCATTTCTGGAATTTATTTCGACCTTGGCATAGTGTGCTACTGGGTGAGACCTTTTAGCCAACTTAATGCTGCTGAAAAAGTCCTATTTAGGTGTTGATTTTATTGAAAAGGGCTGGCAGTAATCAGGTCTGGGTGTGTCTAGTCCAGCTGAACCCCATTATTAATGCAGTTTCATAGATTTGGGGATTTAGTAACTAAGGGGGCAGATACTTTTTCACACAGGCCCAGTTGGTATTGGATAACTTTTTTGCTTCAATAAATAACATTATTATATAAAAACTGTATTTTGTGTTTACTCAGATTGCCTTTATTTTATGTTAGATTTTGTTTGAATTTTTAAAACAATTTAGTGTGAGATATACACAAAAACAGAAGAAATCAGGATGGGAGCAAATACTTTTTCACATCACTGTATATACAGTGTATATATATATATGTACACACAATTTATTCAATTTCTCCTTGTCTCTGACAAACTGTGAAAGATGTGAGAATAAAACGTTCAAGTTGTACATAATGGACTCTCATTAATTTACAAACGTTTTTACGTACTGCTTAGATAATGATGATTTTAGGAAACGCCGCATAGTGATTAAGTAGGCCTACTTATGACTAACGTCCTACAGAATGCTTCAGGAAACCTACCCTTAAACAGAAAAAAAAAGTTCATAATTTGCCCTTTCGTTTATTATAGGGTTTTCCATACCTGTAGAGTCGATGCAGCTTTATCACTTCGAATGACATAGCAAAGTTATCTTATTATTAACGATTTCTTACCTGTAGAGTAGATGCAGCGGAGTCGCTGGTCTCAGTCAGTCCTGTGCTTCTCGGTATACTGGACACGATGTATCTCGCCCCCTTTGGCACCGGCTGTCTGACCACCAGCTTTCCTTTCCTCGTCTCGGCTAGAAATAAACTGTACCAGTAGGCATCATTGGAGACCAGAGTGGAATCCGCGATGGTAGAGTTCCTCTCGCTGATCACACTGTTCCTACAGGGAGGAGCCGCTTTGCTGGGCTTCGCTTTCTGACACTTCAGCACGATGGTGACCAATATGGTGATGAGTAACAGAAATGACACCGAGCCCAGTCCGATCACCAGATACAGGTTTAAATCTGAGAAGATGTCATATTCCAAAGGCACCTCAGTCATGTCAGCATAGGCTTTAAGGGCGGTCTCCACCGTGGACAGTTTGATGGTGACTGTAGCAGAGAGTGCGGGCTCTCCGTTGTCCTTGGCGATCACCACCAGCCGCTGGTGGCGCGAGTCTCTGTAACTGAACATTCTCATGGTCCGAATCTCTCCGTTGTATTGATCCAAGCTGAATAATGTCGCATCAGTGTTCTGGAGAAACTGGTACGTGATCCGAGAGTTGTGCACTGAATCCGAGTCTATGGCAATGACTTTGGATATCAGAGTTCCTTTATCGGTGGATCTCGGGATCTTTTCCTCCACCACCGAGCCGTGCGCGCGCCATGGAGACACTATAAGCGGTGTGTTGTCGTTCTGATCCATGATAATAATGTGAACGGTCACGTTACTGCTGAGCGGAGGGACACCAGAGTCTCTGGCCTCGATGTGGAAAAGGAACTCCTTCTCGATCTCATAGTCAAACGTCTTTAGCGCGTAAAGATTACCGTTCTCTGGATTCATGGAGAACAACATGGACATGGAGGTGTTCACTATTTCCTTCTCTATGATGAAATAAACTAGATACTGATTTTCGTGGAGATCTGGGTCTATAGCGGTTAAAGAGCTCAGTAAAGCTCCAGGTGCGTTATTCTCCATAACAGGTATCGTGTAGAATGTCTGAGGGAACTGAGGAACATTGTCGTTCACGTCCAGTAGCTCTAAAGTTATAGTTTCATTATCAGATAACGGCGGGTTGCCCCTGTCAATCACGGTAATTGTGATGTCATATTCTGGGACTTTTTCACGGTCTAACGGTTCTGAAACTATTAACTCATAATAATTATCTGATGATTCCTGGAGCGCAAAAGGTAAATCATCAGAAATATGAACATCTACCTGTCCATTTTCTCCAGAGTCTTTATCACTCACACTAACAACTGCAATTACTGTATTTACAGGTATATCCTCTTTAACTGGACTAGAGAAAGATTTGATAGAAATTTCAGGATGATTATCGTTCATATCTGTGATTAAAATCTTTACTTTACACTTTCCAGAGAGACTATTAGCTCCTTTATCTGTTGCTATGATTTCCATGTCATAGATCCTGAAATCCTCATAATTAATCATTTCTTTCACTCTGATTTCACCACTGTCAGGATTCAGACTGAATGTCTGCTGCGTTTTCTCTGAAGTGTATAGACTAAAAGAGTACACTACATCTGAATTCGTTCCATCATCGATATCTGAGGCATTTAATTTCAGGACAAGGCTTCCAATTGGTGAGTTTTCTGTTAGATTTATAGTATAGCTGTCTTTGTCGAATTGAGGGGCGTTGTCATTCGTGTCCAGTACGCGCACAATGACACCTACCGTGCCAGAGCGCGCAGGAACTCCTCCATCTACAGCAGTGAGTATCAGATTATGTGACGCATGTTCTTCTCTGTCTAATGGCTTTTTTAGTATCAAGTCGGCAAACTTTGATCCGTCTCGTCCTGTCTGAATCTCAATACTAAAATGGTCGCTCTCACTTAGATAGTATGTCTTTATGGAGTTCGAGCCTGTGTCAGGATCTACAGCATTTGTGAGTGAAAACCTCTCTCCAGTTGCAGTTGATTCTGATATATCCAGATACATCGTATCACGTCGGAATCGTGGCGCATTATCATTTATGTCCATTATTTCCAGTTCAATATTAAACAGTCGAATAGGATTCTCTAATGTAGCGTCCACTTTTATAACACATGTTGTGACTGATTTTGATGGGCATATATTCTCTCTATCGATCCTTTCTAAAATGTACAACTCGCCAGTGTCTTTGTTAACGTCAAGATATCTTTTATTAGCGACGACATCCAACCGCATTTTCCGTTTACTGAGAGTCTTCAAGTCCAGACCCAAATCAGACGCTAAATTTGCAACCACAGATCCTTCGTCCATTTCCTCGGGAATAGTGTAGTGAGTAACAGCTAGTGATGCCTGAAAGAAAGCCGCTAGAAATATGTAGACAGACACGTACCTTGACCAAAGCTGGGCTTTCGGTTCCATTGTATTGATTCTCGTGCAAATGCAGTAAGAAAGAATCCAGACAGTGAATGTGTTTTCAGAAGAAGTAAAAAAAATCGCGATATAATGTCTGAAAAGATAACGAGAAATAGACCAATATGTGAGAGGGCGGATAGCACTGCCTGAAAGAAAGATTGCAATGATGTCCTCAGAGTCAGAAACAATAATGGCGACTACGATTCCGCAGATGGCGATTGAATATGCGTTTTCTTGGTGGACAGCGACTCTTTGCGCTCAGGACCGGGGAGTGCACTTTAGAGAATAAAATTAGAAAACCACAGAAATGAAATACTGTCACGTTTCTTAAATATATAAATCTGAAAATAAATGGCAAGGATACACAATTGCTCAAAACGCTTCTAAATATCATTTGTATTAAATAAAAAAATGCATGTCAGTTTACCTTATAAAACAATGTGACAAGTAACAATAAAACACAATGCATTGCCGGTTATTGAAGCATGTAAAAATGATCCCCATTGAAAGCGAGAAACATTTACATGTTTGCATGTAACCGGATTATTGCATGACAATTAAAAACTGCAACGCCGTGTAGAAAAGTGAGAAACATCATTGAACTGACTTGAAATCTAGTTAATGAAAAGATTTATTCATGAATAGGTGTATTCATTAACACAAGAATGCTACGCGCAATTACGCAAGCCCAAACTAGTTCCTCCTGAAAAAGCGACGTCTCATAGCCGTTAAATAATTATCCATAATTGCATTTATCTTTTTCGTTCATTGTGTGGCATCCCTTACCTGTAGAGTAGATGCAGCGGAGTCGCTGGTCTCAGTCAGTCCTGTGCTTCTCGGTATACTGGACACGATGTATCTCGCCCCCTTTGGCACCGGCTGTCTGACCACCAGCTTTCCTTTCCTCGTCTCGGCTAGAAATAAACTGTACCAGTAGGCATCATTGGAGACCAGAGTGGAATCTGCGATGGTAGAGTTCCTCTCGCTGATCACACTGTTCCTACAGGGAGGAGCCGCTTTGCTGGGCTTCGCTTTCTGACACTTCAGCACGATGGTGACAAATATGGTGATGAGTAACAGAAATGACACCGAGCCCAGTCCGATCACCAGATACAGGTTTAAATCTGAGAAAATGTCATATTCCAAAGGCACCTCAGTCATGTCAGCATAGGCTTTAAGGGCGGTCTCCACCGTGGACAGTTTGATGGTGACTGTAGCAGAGAGCGCGGGCTCTCCGTTGTCCTTGGCGATCACCACCAGCCGCTGGTGGCGCGAGTCTCTGTAACTGAACATTCTCATGGTCCGAATCTCTCCGTTGTACTGATCCAAGCTGAATAATGTCGCATCAGTGTTCTGGAGAAACTGGTACGTGATCCGAGAGTTATGCACTGAATCCGAGTCTATGGCAATGACTTTGGCTATCAGAGTTCCTTTATCGGTGGATCTCGGGATCTTTTCCTCCACCACCGAGCCGTGCGCGCGCCATGGAGACACTATAAGCGGTGTGTTGTCGTTCTGATCCATGATAATAATGTGAACGGTCACGTTACTGCTGAGCGGAGGGACACCAGAGTCTCTGGCCTCGATGTGGAAAAGGAACTCCTTCTCGATCTCATAGTCAAACGTTTTTAGCGCGTAAAGATTACCGTTCTCTGGATTCATGGAGAACAACATGGACATGGAGGTGTTCACTATTTCCTTCTCTATGATGAAATAAACTAGATACTGATTTTCGTGGAGATCTGGGTCTATAGCGGTTAAAGAGCTCAGTAAAGCTCCAGGTGCGTTATTCTCCATAACAGGTATCGTGTAGAATGTCTGAGGGAACTGAGGAACATTGTCATTCACGTCCAGTAGCTCTAAAGTTATAGTTTCATTATCAGATAACGGCGGGTTGCCCCTGTCAATCACGGTAATAGTGATGTCATATTCTGGGACTTTTTCACGGTCTAACGGTTCTGAAACTATTAACTCATAATAATTATCTGATGATTCTTGGAGCGCAAAAGGTAAATCATCAGAAATATGAACATCTACCTGTCCATTTTCTCCAGAGTCTTTATCACTCACACTAACAACTGCAATTACTGTATTTACAGGTATATCCTCTTTAACTGGACTAGAGAAAGATTTGATAGAAATTTCAGGATGATTATCATTCATATCTGTGATTAAAATCTTTACTTTACACTTTCCAGAGAGACTATTAGCTCCTTTATCTGTTGCTATAATTTCCATGTCATAGATCCTGAAATCCTCATAATTAATCATTTCCTTCACTCTGATTTCACCATTGTCAGGATTCAGACTGAATGTCTGCTGCGTTTTCTCCGAGGTATACAAACTATAGGAGTACATTATATCTGAATTTGAGCCCTCATCTTTATCTGTAGCGTTTAATTTTACAACAAGACTTCCAATTGGTGAGTTTTCTGTTAGATTTATAGTATAACTGTCTTTATCGAATTGAGGGGCGTTGTCATTCGTGTCCAGTACGCGCACAATGATACTTGCTGTTCCAGAGCGCGCCGGGACTCCTCCATCTACAGCAGTGAGTACCAGATTATGGATGGCCTGTTCTTCTCTATCCAAAGCTTTTTTCAGAATCAAATCAGTGAATTTTGATCCATCCCTTCCGGTCTGAATCTCGACTGAAAAATAATCGCTTTCACTGAGATAGTAAGTTTTTATTGAATTAACCCCGATATCAGGATCAATGGCATTGTTCAAAGAGAATCGTTCTCCAACAGGCGTAGACTCAGAGATGTCCAAATGCATTGTGTCTCTTCTAAAATTCGGAGCATTGTCATTGATGTCAAGAATTTCCAACTCAATATTAAACATTCGTACAGGATTTTCAATCGTGGCATCCAGTTTAAGAACACACGTTGCTGCTGACTTCGTGGTGCAAATGTGCTCGCGGTCAATTCTCTCCACAATGAACAGCTCTCCCGTTTCTTTGTTTATATCCAAATACTTTTTATTCGCAAGAGTGTCAAGCCGAATCTTACGTCTACTCAACGTTCTAACATCTAATCCCAGATCAGTAGCTAAATTAGATACAACAGAGCCCTCGTCCATTTCCTCAGGTATAGAGTAGTGTGTAACAGAAGATGCTGTGTTTAGCACGGACATGAAAATGATGACGAACACGTACCTTTTCAAAGTCTGGCTTTCCATTCGTCTATCCATTTTTCGATTTGTATTCCAGTGGCCGAGAAACGCAAAGCAGATCGCACGCGAGAATTTCGTTAAGAAAATATTACCACTTGAATATCAGGAAGGAGAATAATGCGTTTTTGTAATGTGCTTGCAAGAAGAGCGAATACAGCTTTCAGCCAACAAAGCCAACACGTCATCAGTGTTGGCTGTAAGGATGAACGAATAAAGAAGAGAATCACTTTGATGGTGAACAGCGACGCTGTGCGCACTAGTTTGCGAAGTACATATAAAGATGCTTTGATAAAATCCCTATAAACTCTGAAAAAACGCAATATTGGAAATTAAAACTGTTTCTTTAGATGTTAAATGGCTATAGATTGTAAATTACGTCACAACGTCAAGGATAACAATTATGGGCACATAATTAAGATATGCTTAATAATAAATAAATAAATAATGGTTGTCGGATGCAATTTCATCTTTTTACCAAAGTATTTTCATCTGAAACTTAAACATTTTGTCGATGCAAATGCGTTAAAAATAAGCGAAAATATGCATTCAGAAGTTGATGTTAGTTCTCCAGGGTGAATAAAATATACTGCTCACAGTGCTTCTGATATGACCTAGTTAAGTTGTCTCTAAAAAGTTAATTTTTATTTCTTACCTGTAGAGTAGATGCAGCGGAGTCGCTGGTCTCAGTCAGTCCTGTGCTTCTCGGTATACTGGACACGATGTATCTCGCCCCCTTTGGCACCGGCTGTCTGACCACCAGCTTTCCTTTCCTCGTCTCGGCTAGAAATAAACTGTACCAGTAGGCATCATTGGAGACCAGAGTGGAATCCGCGATGGTAGAGTTCCTCTCGCTGATCACACTGTTCCTACAGGGAGGAGCCGCTTTGCTGGGCTTCGCTTTCTGACACTTCAGCACGATGGTGACCAATATGGTGATGAGTAACAGAAATGACACCGAGCCCAGTCCGATCACCAGATACAGGTTTAAATCTGAGAAGATGTCATATTCCAAAGGCACCTCAGTCATGTCAGCATAGGCTTTAAGGGCGGTCTCCACCGTGGACAGTTTGATGGTGACTGTAGCAGAGAGCGCGGGCTCTCCGTTGTCCTTGGCGATCACCACCAGCCGCTGGTGGCGCGAGTCTCTGTAACTGAACATCCTCATGGTCCGAATCTCTCCGTTGTACTGATCCAAGCTGAATAATGTTGCGTCAGTGTTCTGGAGAAACTGGTACGTGATCCGAGAGTTATGCACTGAATCCGAGTCTATGGCAATGACTTTGGATATCAGAGTTCCTTTATCGGTGGATCTCGGGATCTTTTCCTCCACCACCGAGCCGTGCGCGCGCCATGGAGACACTATAAGCGGTGTGTTGTCGTTCTGATCCATGATAATAATGTGAACGGTCACGTTACTGCTGAGCGGAGGGACACCAGAGTCTCTGGCCTCGATGTGAAAAAGGAACTCCTTCTCGATCTCATAGTCAAACGTCTTTAGCGCGTAAAGATTACCGTTCTCTGGATTCATGGAGAACAACATGGACATGGAGGTGTTCACTATTTCCTTCTCTATGATGAAATAAACTAGATACTGATTTTCGTGGAGATCTGGGTCTATAGCGGTTAAAGAGCTCAGTAAAGCTCCAGGTGCGTTATTCTCCATAACAGGTATCGTGTAGAATGTCTGAGGGAACTGAGGAACATTGTCGTTCACGTCCAGTAGCTCTAAAGTTATAGTTTCATTATCAGATAACGGCGGGTTGCCCCTGTCAATCACGGTAATAGTGATGTCATATTCTGGGACTTTTTCACGGTCTAACGGTTCTGAAACTATTAACTCATAATAATTATTTGATGATTCTTGGAGCGCAAAAGGTAAATCATCAGAAATATGAACATCTACCTGTCCATTTTCTCCAGAGTCTTTATCACTCACACTAACAACTGCAATTACTGTATTTACAGGTATATCCTCTTTAACTGGACTAGAGAAAGATTTGATAGAAATTTCAGGATGATTATCGTTCATATCTGTGATTAAAATCTTTACTTTACACTTTCCAGAGAGACTATTAGCTCCTTTATCTGTTGCTATAATTTCCATGTCATAGATCCTGAAATCCTCATAATTAATCATTTCTTTCACTCTGATTTCACCATTGTCAGGATTCAGACTGAATGTCTGCTGCGTTTTCTCCGAGGTATACAAACTATAGGAGTACATTATATCTGAATTTGAGCCCTCATCTTTATCTGTAGCGTTTAATTTTACAACAAGACTTCCAATTGGTGAGTTTTCTGTTAGATTTATAGTATAGCTGTCTTTATCGAATTGAGGGGCGTTGTCATTCGTGTCCAGTACGCGCACAATGATACTTGCTGTTCCAGAGCGCGCCGGGACTCCTCCATCTACAGCAGTGAGTATCAGATTATGTGACGCATGTTCTTCTCTGTCTAATGGCTTTTTAAGGATCAGATCAGCGAATTTTGACCCGTCCCTCCCTGTTTGTATTTCAATGTCAAAATGTGCACTCTCACTCAAGTAATAGGTTTTAATCGAATTCGATCCGATATCAGGGTCTACTGCGTTACTGAGCGAGAATCTCTCTCCGGCCGCAGTAGATTCTGAAATGTCCAGATGAATCGTGTCCCTCCGAAATTGGGGAGCATTATCGTTTATATCCACAATTTCAATTTCAATGTTAAATATTCGCACAGGATTTTCGAGTGTCACTTCCATTTTGATAAAACATGTTGTTGCTGTTTTAACACTACAAAGATATTCTCTATCCATCTTTTCTAATATGTAGAGCTCTCCTGTCTCCTTGTTCACATCGAGATATTTTTTGTTTGATATAATATCGAGCCGCATTTTTCGTCTGCTCAGTGTCTTCACATCCAGTCCCAAATCTGATGCTAAATTAGCGACGACAGAGCCTTCCTCCATTTCTTCGGGGATGGAATAATGTGTAACAGCGGACGCCGAGTACAAAACAGCAGAGAAAATAAGAAGCATCGATACATACCTCCACTGATGTGACTTTATAATCCCTTCCATTCTGTAATGTTTGAAAAATTGGTACAACTCTTGATCTTGGAAACGGACAGAGAAACAAATAAGGGACCCGACAAAGCTCCTGCTGTTGTGTGCGCCTTTGTGCGCTTTCTTATCATGAAAATCTGTCATGGCGACTCTGAATATAAGCATAAGCATTTTTCTAGGACAACAGCGACGCTCAGTGAGTTTCATCTGTACATGCAGAGCCCAAATTGAATAGTCTTGCGTTATTGTTTTGTTTGATCTATTTTTACGAATATTTTGTTTGTTGTTTTTAGGGGGGTCATTTTGGCTTTATTATCATTTTTTTCTTTTTTTAATCAACCGTATTGGAGGTTGAGTTAAGCAAGGACATTTGTAAACCAGCAAAAAGCATGAAAAAAGAAAAAGCGTATTTTGAATGTGAATAGTGGAGTGAAAATAGAGCGTATTTGTGTTTGAAGGAACATAACTGTCATTGTTAGTGTGGGAAGTCCTTACGCGGACTATACTGTACCATGATGTAGGACCACGACCAGCACCTCTGTACTTTCATTCGAAATATTTTCTGCATTATTAGTTACTTTAATAACTTTTTGAATATTAACGAGAATTTTGCTTACCTGTAGAGTAGATGCAGCGGAGTCGCTGGTCTCAGTCAGTCCTGTGCTTCTCGGTATACTGGACACGATGTATCTCGCCCCCTTTGGCACCGGCTGTCTGACCACCAGCTTTCCTTTCCTGGTCTCAGCTAGAAATAAACTGTACCAGTAGGCATCATTGGAGACCAGAGTGGAATCCGCGATGGTAGAGTTCCTCTCGCTGATCACACTGTTCCTACAGGGAGGAGCCGCTTTGCTGGGCTTCGCTTTCTGACACTTCAGCACGATGGTGACCAATATGGTGATGAGTAACAGAAATGACACCGAGCCCAGTCCGATCACCAGATACAGGTTTAAATCTGAGAAGATGTCATATTCCAAAGGCACCTCAGTCATGTCAGCATAGGCTTTAAGGGCGGTCTCCACCGTGGACAGCTTGATGGTGACTGTAGCAGAGAGCGCGGGCTCTCCGTTGTCCTTGGCGATCACCACCAGCCGCTGGTGGCGCGAGTCTCTGTAACTGAACATTCTCATGGTCCGAATCTCTCCGTTGTACTGATCCAAGCTGAATAATGTCGCATCAGTGTTCTGGAGAAACTGGTACGTGATCCGAGAGTTGTGCACTGAATCCGAGTCTATGGCAATGACTTTGGATATCAGAGTTCCTTTATCGGTGGATCTCGGGATCTTTTCCTCCACCACCGAGCCGTGCGCGCGCCATGGAGACACTATAAGCGGTGTGTTGTCGTTCTGATCCATGATAATAATGTGAACGGTCACGTTACTGCTGAGCGGAGGGACACCAGAGTCTCTGGCCTCGATGTGGAAAAGGAACTCCTTCTCGATCTCATAGTCAAACGTCTTTAGCGCGTAAAGATTACCGTTCTCTGGATTCATGGAGAACAGCATGGACATGGAGGTGTTCACTATTTCCTTCTCTATGATGAAATAAACTAGATACTGATTTTCGTGGAGATCTGGGTCTATAGCGGTTAAAGAGCTCAGTAAAGCTCCAGGTGCGTTATTCTCCATAACAGGTATCGTGTAGAATGTCTGAGGGAACTGAGGAACATTGTCGTTCACGTCCAGTAGCTCTAAAGTTATAGTTTCATTATCAGATAACGGCGGGTTGCCCCTGTCAATCACGGTAATAGTGATGTCATATTCTGGGACTTTTTCACGGTCTAACGGTTCTGAAACTATTAACTCATAATAATTATCTGATGATTCCTGGAGCGCAAAAGGTAAATCATCAGAAATACGAACATCTACCTGTCCATTTTCTCCAGAGTCTTTATCACTCACACTAACAACTGCAATTACTGTATTTACAGGTATATCCTCTTTAATAGGGCTCTGAAATGACTTAATCGAAATTTCTGGGTGATTGTCATTCATGTCGGTAATAATAATCGATAATTTACACTGACCGAATAATGGATGCATGCCTTTATCAGTTGCTATAACCTCCATGTCGTAAATTCGAAAATCTTCATAGTTAACCACCTCGTTCACTCTAATTTCGCCATTGTCAGGATTTAAACTGAACGCTTTCTGTGTTTTTTCGGACGTATACAGACTAAATGAATATAGAAGGTCGGCATTAGAGCCCTCATCTAGATCTGTTGCGTTCAATTTAACGACCAGGCTGCCTATGGGAGAGTTTTCTGTTAAATTAATGGTGTAGCTCTCTTGGTCAAATTTAGGGGCGTTGTCATTGGCATCCAATACGCGAACAATGATACTGGCTGTACCTGAACGCGGAGGGACTCCGCCATCCACTGCGGTCAATATAAGACTATGAACAGCTTGGGTTTCACGATCCAGAGCCTTTTTTAAAATTAAATCAGCAAATTTGGAGCCATCTCTCCCAGACTGAATTTCAATATCAAAATGCGCGTTTTTGCTAAGATAATACGTTTTAACAGAGTTAGAGCCGACATCAGAATCCACCGCATTGCTAACGGAAAACCGTTCACCCGCTGGTGTAGATTCCGTGATGTCTAAATTGATCAAGTCTCGTCTGAATTGAGGGTTATTGTCATTAATATCCGTGATTTCCAGCTCTATGTAAAATATTCGCACAGGGCTCTCCACGATAACTTCCAATTTTAAAAAGCAAGTTGTAGTTGTTTTGAGAGGACACAGATGTTCACGATCAATCTTCTCCTTTATGTACAGTTCACCCCGGTCTTTGTTTATGGCGAGATATTTCTTGTTAGCAATAACATCTAATCGGACGTTTCGTTTAATCAAAGTCTGTACATCAAGCCCTAAATCAGTGGCCAAATTTGCCACGACAGATCCAACTTCCATTTCCTCTGGAATAGAATAGTGAGTAACAGCCAGTACCGAGTGAGAAATCGCAGTTAACAGAAGAAAGAGCGAAACATACCTTCTCCATGAATGGGCGTTCAAATAAGAATCCATTGTCTGATCAAGTCGTTATGATGCAAAGACAGCGCAGTTCGTGCAGTATAAAAGCATTTGACTTCAAAATAAGACGCAAAAAGAAAAGAATTGTCAGTGAAAGGGTGTATAAAGAAATGTTCCCACACCATAAATCGCAATAATTCGTCTGAAGCCAGAGGCACACAAAAAGGTGCGTCCCACCACAATGGTCATAGTGACGTTTGGATTACGCGTACTAGAATGTACAATTAGTGGGACTACAGCGACACTTAGCGCAAACACAGTGAAGTGCTTTCAAATGTGTACAAATTATGTAAAAAAAAAAAAAAAAAAAAAAAGGACTATCACTGACTGATACTGCCAATACATAATCAGATATTTTTTAAATGTCCAAAAAGCACATGAACGTAAAAATATATATTTATATCAAAATATTTCTTACCTGTATATGGATGCTTTATAAGTGAAAATATATATGCAATAATAATCCACAAAGAATAGACAGTGATTTTACCTGTAGAGTAGATGCAGCGGAGTCGCTGGTCTCAGTCAGTCCTGTGCTTCTCGGTATACTGGACACGATGTATCTCGCCCCCTTTGGCACCGGCTGTCTGACCACCAGCTTTCCTTTCCTCGTCTCGGCTAGAAATAAACTGTACCAGTAGGCATCATTGGAGACCAGAGTGGAATCCGCGATGGTAGAGTTCCTCTCGCTGATCACACTGTTCCTACAGGGAGGAGCCGCTTTGCTGGGCTTCGCTTTCTGACACTTCAGCACGATGGTGACCAATATGGTGATGAGTAACAGAAATGACACCGAGCCCAGTCCGATCACCAGATACAGGTTTAAATCTGAGAAGATGTCATATTCCAAAGGCACCTCAGTCATGTCAGCATAGGCTTTAAGGGCGGTCTCCACCGTGGACAGTTTGATGGTGACTGTAGCAGAGAGCGCGGGCTCTCCGTTGTCCTTGGCGATCACCACCAGCCGCTGGTGGCGCGAGTCTCTGTAACTGAACATTCTCATGGTCCGAATCTCTCCGTTGTATTGATCCAAGCTGAATAATGTTGCGTCAGTGTTCTGGAGAAACTGGTACGTGATCCGAGAGTTGTGCACTGAATCCGAGTCTATGGCAATGACTTTGGATATCAGAGTTCCTTTATCGGTGGATCTCGGGATCTTTTCCTCCACCACCGAGCCGTGCGCGCGCCATGGAGACACTATAAGCGGTGTGTTGTCGTTCTGATCCATGATAATAATGTGAACGGTCACGTTACTGCTGAGCGGAGGAACACCAGAGTCTCTGGCCTCGATGTGGAAAAGGAACTCCTTCTCGATCTCATAGTCAAACGTCTTTAGCGCGTAAAGATTACCGTTCTCTGGATTCATGGAGAACAACATGGACATGGAGGTGTTCACTATTTCCTTCTCTATGATGAAATAAACTAGATACTGATTTTCGTGGAGATCTGGGTCTATAGCGGTTAAAGAGCTCAGTAAAGCTCCAGGTGCGTTATTCTCCATAACAGGTATCGTGTAGAATGTCTGAGGGAACTGAGGAACATTGTCGTTCACGTCCAGTAGCTCTAAAGTTATAGTTTCATTATCAGATAACGGCGGGTTGCCCCTGTCAATCACGGTAATAGTGATGTCATATTCTGGGACTTTTTCACGGTCTAACGGTTCTGAAACTATTAACTCATAATAATTATCTGATGATTCCTGGAGCGCAAAAGGTAAATCATCAGAAATATGAACATCTACCTGTCCATTTTCTCCAGAGTCTTTATCACTCACACTAACAACTGCAATTACTGTATTTACAGGTATATCCTCTTTAACTGGACTAGAGAAAGATTTGATAGAAATTTCAGGATGATTATCGTTCATATCTGTGATTAAAATCTTTACTTTACACTTTCCAGAGAGACTATTAGCTCCTTTATCTGTTGCTATAATTTCCATGTCATAGATTTTGAAATCTTCATAGTTAATCATTTCTTTGACTCGAATTTCACCAGTTTCTGCATTTAAATTGAACGTGTCTTGTGTTTTCTCAGATGTATATAAACTGAATGTGTAAACTATTTCAGAATTTAGGCCTTCGTCTAAATCTGTTGTATTTAACTTAACAACAAGCGTTCCGATTGGAGAATTTTCACTCAAGTATACAGTATAGCTTTCTTTATGGAACTGAGGGGCGTTGTCATTTGTATCCAACACTTGAACAATAATATTAGCTGTTCCAGAGCGCGAAGGCACACCGCCATCCACAGCAGTTAGTATCAGATTATGGACTGCTTGTTCTTCGCGATCTAATGCTTTTTTGAGTACTAAATCGGCTAGTTTAGAGCCATCTCGACCAGATTGTATTTCAATAGTGAAATGCTCACTGTCACTAAGATAGTAAGTCTTAATTGAATTCGATCCAATGTCGGAGTCCACTGCATTGTTGAGTGAAAAACGCTCGCCGGCTGGTGTGGACTCTGAAATGTCTAAATGCATGACATCCCGTCGAAAATGTGGAGAATTATCGTTGATATCTAATATTTCTAATTCAATATTGAACATTCTAATAGGATTTTCGATTGTAGCATCAAGCTTCAGAAAACACGACGTTGTTTTGGCTGGGCAAAGATATTCTCTGTCTATCCTTTCGGCAATAAGCATCTCCCCCGTTTCTTTATTAATATCCAGATATTTTTTATTGGCTATGACATCTAATCGCATCTTGCGTCTTGTCAGACTTTGCACATCGAGACCAAGATCCGTAGCTAAATTTGCAACAACAGATCCTACCTCCATTTCTTCAGGAATAGAGTAGTGAGTCACAGCAAATGCGGTGTTTAAGACAGCAGAGATGACAAGGAATAACAACACGTACCTTATCCATGTCTGTGCGTCCAAAAACGAGACCATTTTTGTGAATTTAAGATACAAGTCCAGTGCAGTCCAAACACGCAAATTGAACTGGCAATGAAAGATGCGGGAACAAAGAAAGAGAGGCGAGGATCACCGTTTACCAGCTCTAGATTGTGACGTTCCATTATGACGACCTATAAGTCATTTACAGCTTGTGTTTTGCAGGACAACAGCGACACTGTGCGCACGATGTAAAAACATCACAGAAAACACAGAACCAATTGCAATGGCCTTACACTAAATACGGAATACTAAACAGTGCGTATAGCCATGAACAAGGTTCTGTGTCTGCCAAGAGAAAATGTGAAGTGTACGAACTGAAGCACAAAAAAAGTGGTGTGTCTCATTAATAACCATTGCATTCATTTCTTTTTATGTTTAAATCCTTTATATATATATATATATATAAACAAAATATTTTAAGTTGTTTATTTTGTTAATAATTACACAATTTAATATGATGGAATTTTGTTTAAATGCGTAAATCTTAAAAATAGGTTAAAATGCATGACCTCTGTAACAAATGGTGTATTATTATAGTTGTTATAATCGATTATTAAATTCCGCAATCAATGTATCGAATTTTCTTCATAATCTCATCGATGCATTTGTACATTTAGCTTTTCATTTGGGTTGCAAAATGACGTTTTGGGTGGCATTTGCAGATCAGAACAGGGATATTTGCAATATGCTGCATATTATCATGCCACATTTTGATTGGACCTGTACAATCATTTATCACTTTGACCGACATAGCAAAGTTATCTTATTATTAACGATTTCTTACCTGTAGAGTAGATGCAGCGGAGTCGCTGGTCTCAGTCAGTCCTGTGCTTCTCGGTATACTGGACACGATGTATCTCGCCCCCTTTGGCACCGGCTGTCTGACCACCAGCTTTCCTTTCCTCGTCTCGGCTAGAAATAAACTGTACCAGTAGGCATCATTGGAGACCAGAGTGGAATCTGCAATGGTAGAGTTCCTCTCGCTGATCACACTGTTCCTACAGGGAGGAGCCGCTTTGCTGGGCTTCGCTTTCTGACACTTCAGCACGATGGTGACCAATATGGTGATGAGTAACAGAAATGACACCGAGCCCAGTCCGATCACCAGATACAGGTTTAAATCTGAGAAGATGTCATATTCCAAAGGCACCTCAGTCATGTCAGCATAGGCTTTAAGGGCGGTCTCCACCGTGGACAGCTTGATGGTGACTGTAGCAGAGAGCGCGGGATCTCCGTTGTCCTTGGCGATCACCACCAGCCGCTGGTGGCGCGAGTCTCTGTAACTGAACATTCTCATGGTCCGAATCTCTCCGTTGTATTGATCCAAGCTGAATAATGTCGCGTCAGTGTTCTGGAGAAACTGGTACGTGATCCGAGAGTTGTGCACTGAATCCGAGTCTATGGCAATGACTTTGGATATCAGAGTTCCTTTATCGGTGGATCTCGGGATCTTTTCCTCCACCACCGAGCCGTGCGCGCGCCATGGAGACACTATAAGCGGTGTGTTGTCGTTCTGATCCATGATAATAATGTGAACGGTCACGTTACTGCTGAGCGGAGGGACACCAGAGTCTCTGGCCTCGATGTGGAAAAGGAACTCCTTCTCGATCTCATAGTCAAACGTCTTTAGCGCGTAAAGATTACCGTTCTCTGGATTCATGGAGAACAACATGGACATGGAGGTGTTCACTATTTCCTTCTCTATGATGAAATAAACTAGATACTGATTTTCGTGGAGATCTGGGTCTATAGCGGTTAAAGAGCTCAGTAAAGCTCCAGGTGCGTTATTCTCCATAACAGGTATCGTGTAGAATGTCTGAGGGAACTGAGGAACATTGTCGTTCACGTCCAGTAGCTCTAAAGTTATAGTTTCATTATCAGATAACGGCGGGTTACCCCTGTCAATCACGGTAATAGTGATGTCATATTCTGGGACTTTTTCACGGTCTAACGGTTCTGAAACTATTAACTCATAATAATTATCTGATGATTCCTGGAGCGCAAAAGGTAAATCATCAGAAATACGAACATCTACCTGTCCATTTTCTCCAGAGTCTTTATCACTCACACTAACAACTGCAATTACTGTATTTACAGGTATATCCTCTTTAATAGGGCTCTGAAATGACTTAATCGAAATTTCTGGGTGATTGTCATTCATGTCGGTAATAATAATCGATAATTTACACTGACCGAATAATGGATGCATGCCTTTATCAGTTGCTATAACCTCCATGTCGTAAATTCGAAAATCTTCATAGTTAACCACCTCGTTCACTCTAATTTCGCCATTGTCAGGATTTAAACTGAACGCTTTCTGTGTTTTTTCGGACGTATACAGACTAAATGAATATAGAAGGTCGGCATTAGAGCCCTCATCTAGATCTGTTGCGTTCAATTTAACGACCAGGCTGCCTATGGGAGAGTTTTCTGTTAAATTAATGGTGTAGCTCTCTTGGTCAAATTTAGGGGCGTTGTCATTGGCATCCAATACGCGAACAATGATACTGGCTGTACCTGAACGCGGAGGGACTCCGCCATCCACTGCGGTCAATATAAGACTATGAACAGCTTGGGTTTCACGATCCAGAGCCTTTTTTAAAATTAAATCAGCAAATTTGGAGCCATCTCTCCCAGACTGAATTTCAATATCAAAATGCGCGTTTTTGCTAAGATAATACGTTTTAACAGAGTTAGAGCCGACATCAGAATCCACCGCATTGCTAACGGAAAACCGTTCACCCGCTGGTGTAGATTCCGTGATGTCTAAATTGATCGTGTCTCGTCTAAAATAAGGGTTATTGTCATTAATATCCGTGATTTCCAGCTCTATGTAAAATATTCGCTCAGGGCTCTCCACGATAACTTCCATTTTTAAAAAACAAGTCATTTTGGCAGGACACAGATGTTCACGATCAATCTTCTCCTTTATGTACAGTTCACCCCGGTCTTTGTTTATGGCGAGATATTTCTTGTTAGCAATAACATCTAATCGGACGTTTCGTTTAATCAAAGTCTGTACATCAAGCCCTAAATCAGTGGCTAAATTTGCCACGACAGATCCAACTTCCATTTCCTCTGGAATAGAATAGTGAGTAACAGCCAGTACCGAGTGAGAAATCGCAGTTAACAGAAGAAAGAGCGAAACATACCTTCTCCATGAATGGGCGTTCAAATAAGAATCCATTGTCTGATCAAGTCGTTATGATGCAAAGACAGCGCAGTTCGTGCAGTATAAAAGCATTTGACTTCAAAATAAGACGCAAAAAGAAAAGAATTGTCAGTGAAAGGGTGTATAAAGAAATGTTCCCACACCATAAATCGCAATAATTCGTCTGAAGCCAGAGGCACACAAAAAGGTGCGTCCCACAACAATGGTCATAGTGACGTTTGGATTACGCGTACTAGAATGTACAATTAGTGGGACTACAGCGACACTTAGCGCAAACACAGTGAAGTGCTTTCAAATGTGTACAAATTATGTAAAAAAAAAAAAAAAAAAAAGGACTATTACTGACTGATACTGCCAATACATAATCAGATATTTTTTAAATGTCCAAAAAGCACATGAACGTAAAAATATATATTTATATCAAAATATTTCTTACCTGTATATGGATGCTTTATAAGTGAAAATATAAATGCAATAATAATCCACAAAGAATAGACAGTGATTTTACCTGTAGAGTAGATGCAGCGGAGTCGCTGGTCTCAGTCAGTCCTGTGCTTCTCGGTATACTGGACACGATGTATCTCGCCCCCTTTGGCACCGGCTGTCTGACCACCAGCTTTCCTTTCCTCGTCTCGGCTAGAAATAAACTGTACCAGTAGGCATCATTGGAGACCAGAGTGGAATCCGCGATGGTAGAGTTCCTCTCGCTGATCACACTGTTCCTACAGGGAGGAGCCGCTTTGCTGGGCTTCGCTTTCTGACACTTCAGCACGATGGTGACCAATATGGTGATGAGTAACAGAAATGACACTGAGCCCAGTCCGATCACCAGATACAGGTTTAAATCTGAGAAGATGTCATATTCCAAAGGCACCTCAGTCATGTCAGCATAGGCTTTAAGGGCGGTCTCCACCGTGGACAGTTTGATGGTGACTGTAGCAGAGAGCGCGAGCTCTCCGTTGTCCTTGGCGATCACCACCAGCCGCTGGTGGCGCGAGTCTCTGTAACTGAACATTCTCATGGTCCGAATCTCTCCGTTGTATTGATCCAAGCTGAATAATGTTGCGTCAGTGTTCTGGAGAAACTGGTACGTGATCCGAGAGTTGTGCACTGAATCCGAGTCTATGGCAATGACTTTGGATATCAGAGTTCCTTTATCGGTGGATCTCGGGATCTTTTCCTCCACCACCGAGCCGTGCGCGCGCCATGGAGACACTATAAGCGGTGTGTTGTCGTTCTGATCCATGATAATAATGTGAACGGTTACGTTACTGCTGAGCGGAGGGACACCAGAGTCTCTGGCCTCGATGTGGAAAAGGAACTCCTTCTCGATCTCATAGTCAAACGTCTTTAGCGCGTAAAGATTACCGTTCTCTGGATTCATGGAGAACAACATGGACATGGAGGTGTTCACTATTTCCTTCTCTATGATGAAATAAACTAGATACTGATTTTCATGGAGATCTGGGTCTATAGCGGTTAAAGAGCTCAGTAAAGCTCCAGGTGCGTTATTCTCCATAACAGGTATCGTGTAGAATGTCTGAGGGAATTGTGGTGCGTTGTCATTGACATCAAGCAAATGCACCGTTATTGTTTCGTTATCAGATAACGGAGGATTCCCTCCATCAGTCACAACTAAAGTGATCTCATATTCAGGGACCGTTTCGCGATCTAACGGCTCTGAGACCAGTAACTCGAAGAGGTAATCAGATGACCTGTTCAAAACAAACGGTAACAACTTGTTCATTGTAAGACTCACGTTGCCATTATCTCCCGTGTCCCTGTCACTAACACCTACGAGAGCTATAACAGTACCAACCGGGATGTTTTCTTCCACGGTGTTCTTAAGGGATTTTATGGTTATCTCGGGATAGTTATCATTCATATCGTTGACATACACTGTCACTCTGCATTGACCCGAGAGGGGAACCGGCCCATTGTCTTTAGCCTCCACAAACATCTCAAATATTTTCAAATCCTCATAATCAATCGTTCCCCTAACTGCTATTTCACCAGTATTTGCGTTCAAAGAGAACATCTGCTGCGTTTTTTCAGAGGTATAAAGCGTAAACGAATATGTAAGGTCTGCGTTTGAGCCTTCATCGGCATCAGTAGCGTTTAATTTAATAACAAGAGTACCAGCTGGAGAATTTTCGCTCATATTCACAGAATAAACAGCCTGGTCAAACTGAGGGGCGTTGTCATTCGTGTCTTGAACGCGCACAATAATACTAGCTGTGCCAGAGCGCACGGGAACTCCCCCATCAATTGCAGTGAGTATTAGATTATGAACGGCCTTCTCTTCCCTGTCTAGTGCCTTCATGAGGACCAAATCGACATATTTTGTTCCGTCGCTACCAGAATGGATATCGATAGTAAAATGATCATTATCGCTCAGTTTGTAGGTTCTAACTGTGTTGGCACCAACATCCGGGTCAAAAGCATTGGGCAAGGAAAATCTCTCCCCCGGTGTTGCAGACTCGGAGACATCCAGTTCAACCTTATCCATTCTGAAGTGCGGGGCATTATCATTAATATCTGTGATCTCTAACTCAATGTTAAATATTCGTAAAGGACTTTTAATCATGACATCCAGTTTGACAAAACATGTAGTTGTTTTAGTCGGGCATAACAGTTCTCTGTCTACTTTCTCAACAATAAACAGCTCGCCTGTCCTCTTATTAATATCAAGATATTTCTTGTTATGGAAAATGTCAAGCTTTACCTCGCGCTGTGCTAGTCCGCTAATATCCAGTCCCAAATCAGCGGCTAGATTCGCAACGACCGACCCGCGCTCCATCTCCTCCGGTATGGAATACCGCGTCACAGACAAAGCCGTTTTCCATGTCGCCCAAAGTACAAAGAAAAACGGCACCCACCCTGGCTTCATCATCAATATCCTGAAGAAAACCAAAATAACTCAAAACAGATGTGCTCCTCCTTTAAATATCCCTCAAGATTGTTTTGTATTGAGACCGCCTTAAAAATCCTCTTAATCGTAATCATTTAAACACGCTCCAGAAAATGATGCTGTTCTTCTCAGTAACACCGGGCT